>NC_139694.1:34844849-35072349 GCF_964106915.1 Podarcis gaigeae
TAGGATTTGCCGATCAGAAGGTCGGCGGTTTGAATCCTTGTGACGGGGTGAGCTCCCATTGCTCGGTCCCTGCTCCTGCCGACCTAGCAGTTCGAAAGCACGTCAAAGTGCAAGTAGATAAATAGGTACCGCTCCGGCGGGAAGGTAAATGGCATTTGCGTGCACTGCTCTGGTTTGCCAGAAGCGGCTTAGTCATGCTGGCCACATGACCTGGAAACTGTAGGCCGGCTCCCTCAGCCAATAAAGCGAGATGAGCATTGCAACCCCAGAGTCGGACACGACTGGACCTAATAGTCAGGGGTCCCTTTACCCTTTATCTATAATAAAGTCATACATATACACAATTCTAACAATTAATTAATACCTAATCCAAAAAGGAGACCAACACTCTCAGTGAGGGTTGATTGTTCCAATTTGTTTCTCTTTACACACACACACACGCACACACACACACACACACACACACAATTTTTCCGTCTGAGAATAAAGTGTTTGCGTGTGTATACCACATGTGGATTAATAGAGAAGGAAGCAGAGTTCCAAGATGTTCAGACAATCCCTTTAGCGACTCAAACTGCCTGAGCGTAACAGATGCTTATTAAAGGAACCGGGGGAAAGCCTTGTATCCATATCCTAAGATTAGCTTTGGACATTTTTAAACTGCAAAATATCAAAAGCATTACAAAACAAAGTACATTTTTTAATAAGGGACATAATGAATGTGCACAATGACCTCAATGTGCAGTTGACACTTCAGCGAGTGAGGATTGGCCATTAAACCCTTCAGCCCCAGACACTTTTCTAGAGGGCAGCCTAGTATGGTCATTGTTTGCTTCATGGCAGGGAATCCTAAGACGTTCAAGTGAGACACACAATCAGAGAGAGAGAGAGAGAGAGAGAGAATTAACAATCTGTGCTACTTAATATGAGTGACAATCAGGGATGAGGGTAAATTCAATTCAGTTCACATTTAAAGGCGAATCCACCGGATTTGCAGTTTTTCGAAACAATAGGAGAACTAAAACTCTTGGGAAATTCTTGCTTCTCTGGACTTTGCATTGCAGTCCGCACGCCAAATAACATGTACAAAAATGCATCTACTTGGAGGAAGTGTGGCTAAAAAGGCACGTATTACAGAAAGCATGCAAAAATGTGTTATATTAGGGGGAAATGCTTTGCAAAAATGTGTGGTATGCGAAAAATACGGTAGGAGAAATTGGCACTGATGAATTTTCGTGAGGATGTTTTTTTTAACAAAAGATTGCAAACTGAGGCGGACATTTGGAGAATTGAACAGAAGATTGGAAAAATGAGAAACAGAGAGAAACTGAAATGGATAAATGTGCCCCTGTCTATTGACAACGCACTCTGCTGCAGCTCTTGTTTGTTTCAGTGGGGTGGGGGGCATTCACAAGAGACTTTCCTGACTGGTTGTGCCTTGTATTAATTAGTCAGAGAAGGGGCCTGACATTTTAATTTTCTTCCGCAGGCACCAAAATGTCTTGGGCCAGCTGTAGACAAGCCACATTTATATTTCACCGGCTCACTTCCTCTATGCCTTTAACTTTGTTTCCAGTCCTGCAGACAACTGTCATTCTCTTCCATTTACAGCTCCCCTCCTCTCCTAATTCCCTGCTCCGTCTCGTCCTTGATCTCAGCCCCTTTTTAGTATAATGCCATAACCCCCTTTTTCCCATATACAACTATAATACAAAACGCCTTTTGTGTGCTAGACAGCCCAGGGCAGGCGTGGGAAGCTGTAAGCCAGCTGGATCCATTACCGCTGAGCAGAGCGTGCAAGATCTGAAAGTCCCAAAAGCAGAGACTGCTTTGAATCCTGCCCAGTCTGAATTGGGTGTGTGCTGCTGCCTTGGGGAAGGGGGGGAGAGACTGCTGAAGCAGCCCCCCTCCGACCAGCCTGCCCTGCTCACAAGGAGGAGAGGGGCTGGCAAGCTGCTCCTGAATCTCCCTCAGCAGAGGTTTCTCAGTCCTTCACATGGGGCACTCATGTCTCAGTTCCAGGCTCCCACATTTTCTCCTGAGACCTTTTCTTTCTGTGCTGCTATATCTAGGAACAGTCTCTGAATATCCCTTCAAAGATTCCATAGTCTGGGAAGGCAGGCGAACTAATATCAGTGTACTGGAAAAAGCAAAGATCACCAGTGTTGAAGCAATGGTTCTTCAACATCAACTTCGTTGGACTGGTCGTGTTGTGTGGATGCCTGATGATCGTGTTCCAAAACAACTCCTCTGTTCCGACTTAAAAATGGAAAGCGGAATGCTGGTGGTCAACAAAAGAGGTTTAAAAACCGGCAAATCTAAAAAAATGTAGTTTAAACACTGACAACTGGGAAACACTGGTCTGCGAGCGCTCCAGTTAGAGAACAGCCTTTACCAAAGGTGTCATGGGCTTTTGAAGATGCTCAAACTCAGGACAAAAGGGAGAAATGTGCTAAGAGGAAGGCAGGCTTAGCAAATCCACACCGTGATCAGCTCCTGCCCGGGAACCAATGTCCCCATTGTGGAAGGACGTGTGGGTCCAGAATTGGCCTCCACAGTCACTTACAGACTCATTGTTAAAACCATATCTATGAAAGACAGTTTTACTCGGCTACGAATGATCACCAAAGAAGAAGAAGTAGTCAACGTAAACCGTAGCTGTGGTTGGAGCGAGATAGGATTGCCGGACAGTGAAGGCTGTAGAGGCTGTAGAGCTGGAACACTAGCTAGAGCCTCAACATTGGCCTCCTTACCCAGCAAACCCTACTGTTCTGGTCTCTTTTGGGAGGAAAGGTGTGATATAAATTCAGTTGTTAATAATAATAATAATAATAATAATTTATTATTTCTACCCCGTCCATTTGGCTGGGTTTTCCCAGCCACTCTTCGCGGCTTTCAACAGAACATTAAAAACAGAATATAACTTCAAACATTATAAAATCTTCCCTAAACAGGGCTGCCTTCAGATGTCTTCTAAAAGTCAGATAGTTGTTTATTTCCTTGACATTGGTTAAGCAATAACCGAAAAATTAAATACTTTCCAACCAGCCGCACCACTGTGACATGCATGGAGCATCCAAGAAAACCAGAATCAATGCGAGGGAAGAATTCTCCATCTGTGCATCCCAGTGGATCCACTCAAGGGGATCCACTGAGGGTGGTTTTCCTGAGCCTTCCCCTCCCATTCCACCACACCCAAATTCTACAGCTGGTGTTGCCAGTTTGCAACCTGGGGAGCATGTCTTTACCTTTCCTCTCCGCCTTGTGGAACTGCAAGGGGAAGAGATGTGACGAAAGGACCTGCCTGGAGAGAAAGGGAGGGAGCAGGTGCCACCATCTGGACTCCTGCTTGGTATTTAAAGGTAAACACCTGGTCATCCAAGTTGCAGCCTGGGAGCATCTTAGGGCAAAACTACACATTATATCCAGTACAAAGGGACATGCCACTGAAAGCATT
This sequence comes from Podarcis gaigeae, assembly GCF_964106915.1. NCBI lineage: Eukaryota > Metazoa > Chordata > Lepidosauria > Squamata > Lacertidae > Podarcis > Podarcis gaigeae. The sequence continues at coordinate 34,848,307 of NC_139694.1, forward strand.
GCTGTGCCAAAGCTGATTTCATTCGTACCTTGCTCTTCCGAGTCTTTTGCAACTCATTGCTTTTGATGGGACAGTAACTAGACTAACATTTACAAAGAGGCAGAGCGTGACATCCAACACGGATGGAGCAAGAGTGTGTGAGGATCAAGGACTGAAGAGATTGTCTGGCATTACAGGATGCAGGAAAGCTGAAGATCCTGTGGGTCAGGCATGGCTTTGGAGAAGAGCTGGGATTTTAAGATGTTGCGGTGGCAGATAGAGGAGCTGGGAAGAACCAAGAAGACTGGAACAGCAAAAGGAAAGAGGTGTTCCTCTTCCGGATTTATTGGGGCCCTTCGGGAGCTGCCTCAGCAATGCTCTGTCACAGAACCTCTTTCAGGACCAGGACTTGTGAAGTAAATAAATAAGACCTTTTGTAGCTCCTGTCCATTTTAATGGAACTTGCACAGGCAAATTCCCAGACGGATTGTGCCCCCGTGGGGGTCAGATCTGACACTTTTAATCTGCCAGCTGAGGCAGCTGCTGTGCTGTGTCTTGCCTGTGACCACGGCTGGGATAGCTGCCATCTAGAACAGTCCTAAATATATACATATAAAAAAGGAGGGAATCCCTGGTGTCTAGCATACATTGAGATGAGGCCTTTGAGTTTGTACTACAGCTGCAATGTTCAGTTGTTGTTTTACTCTATTAAAAAATGTTAATAAGCTAAAAAGGTGGTCTTGAGTTTATATAAACTGTAGGTGACAAATACCATCTCAAAAGAGGCTTTCCCCCTTTTCTCCAGTGACTCTGGACTTCATAGTCTTAGACCCCCACCCACAACTTCTTTCAAAATGTGGTGAGCCAGCTGTGTTGTGTTGGGTGATCCCGTCATGCTCCTTTTGCTGGCTGGTGGGCCCCCCAATGTCTGCCTCAAAGTCCTGCTCACACACCAGAAGAATGTGTCTTCTAAGAAGATGCCTCTTATGACATCATCTAAAAATAAAGTACAGTCATACCTCGGCTTACAGACGCTTCAGGTTGTGTTTTTTCGGGTTGTGGACCGCCAAAACCCGGAAGTACTGGAACGGGTTACTTCCGGGTTAGGGTTTGCACATGCACAGAAGCACCGAATCGCAACCTGCGCATGCGCAGATGTGCCACTGCGGGTTGTGAACGTGCATCCCGCACGGATCACATTCACAACCTGAGCGTCCACTGTATACCTCTTGCTACAGGAATATAGTTTTCCCCATATGCAGATTTCAGCAGTGCAATCCTATGCATGCTTACTCCCAGATAAGCATGTATAGGATTGCAACCTGAGACTTATACGGTTAATCAGTTTGCATTCAGGTTGCCGCTCTAGTTGGGGTTGCTTAGTCCTAGGCAGGTGTTATTTGGAGATGCAGGAACAGAAACATTATATGGTGTTTTTTTCAAACCAAAAGACCAGCTGTTAAGCTAATAGTCTTGTGATACTTCTGTGCTGGTTAGGTCTAAGTAGGAGCCCTCCCTTCCACGCTTTAAGAATGATGCAAATAAGCGAAAGAAGATTTAGAAGAGGGGGAGGGATAAATGGATTGGAACAAAGAAAATGTAAAGCAAAGATGAAGGAACTGAACTCTGGAGTATTCTTACATTACTGTGATGATGTGGTTGCCACTTCTGTGTGGTCTCTTCCCAAGCTACTGCCATGATGTTTGAGGTGGGTTGCAGGCATAGACAAACTCAGCCCTCCAGATGTTTTGGGACTACAACGCCCATCATCCCTGACCACTGGTCCTGTTAGCTAGGGATGATGGGAGTTGTAGTCCCAAAACATCTGGAGGGCCAAGATTGCCTATGCCTGGGTTAGGGTCATGCACAAGGACTTCCTTCATGACAGAAGGCTCTCTCCCTTGGGACAAGGGGTGCCCAAGCAGAAATTACCCTTACACGTCACTCATTGCTACCCTCATTCAACATAGATTGATGCAGCATGCTATCACACAGATGGAGCAGACACTAGGCTAAAGTAGTATCAGAACAGGCCCTTAGAGAAGACTTGGGGAGGACAGGGCAATAGGTTTTTTTGGAGGGAGGGGGCTAAACATCTTCAAGTGTTGCCATTAAGGAAAACAGTTGCATTTAACAAAGTGTATGTCAAGAAATGTTTCCAAACAGTGAAAAGAGCTGGCTAATAAAAAAAAAACCACGTGGCAAGGGACTGTCAAGATGTCTAAAATATATATTCAACCTGCTGGTTCAGAAGGGTTTTGGGGGATCTGTGCTCCTGGAAATGCTATCAAGTGATGACCCCGAAATTCCTAATTACCAAGTTGGGCACATGAATTGGTCCAGCTCCCAATGCTTGGCTTTCTCACGAATTCAGCACCGTTAATCAGATGCTCAAAATCATGTGCTTTGTAGTTGCTCCCTCTTGACGAAGCTTGGGTTCACTACTGTGGGCCAGGTGGACAGGCTACCTGACAAAGCAGCAGTTTGTCTAGTGACTGTCTTCTCCTTTTGGCTCAATTCACTTGCTTATTTTTATGTGGTGGTCTTCTTCCATCTGGATCCGAAACCCTGGTTGTTTCTGTGAGGTCAAATGTCCAAATGGCTGTCATGGCTGCTATTGCACGGTGACTACAAGGCTGTGCTAAATAATCTCCACCTTGAGCTTTGGGGTGGCAACTGGTGATTTCACTGGGGTGTTTTCTTACTTGTGTGAATGAATATTCACTCTCTTAAAGCACTGTCTCGTTTCCTCCGGCTACTGCTGCTGCTTCTTTCCTGTGTTAGTCACATGAGTGAACCCACCCAAGAGGGAATCATGCAGTGAATGGGGTGATATCATGATGCTGTGTCAATCAGATTTGGCTCCACATTAGTCTCACTGAAGGCAAATGAGGGTAATTTAATAAATAATGGAATTTTTTTACTTAAGGTCGCTTAAGTTTTTTGACTGCTAAAAATGTTGCTGAAAATTGGCTCTCTGCACATTCATTTTGTCATATAAAATGCTCAGCGCTGGGATGAATGGCATTTCAAAATGGGAAAGAGAAGACCCCTCTCATATTGGTCAAGGCATGAACACATACGAAAAATTAAGTCACATGAATGGCTCTCAGTTTTGGTCCCAAGACAACCACATCACATGCCTCAAGGGTGGTATGCTATGATTATGGGGCAGGTGGTGCTGTGGTCTAAACCACTGAGCCTCTTGGATTTGCCAATCAGAAGGTCGCAGTTTGAATCCCTGCGATGGGGTGAGTTCCCGTTGCTCGGTCCCAGCTCCTGCCAACCTAGCAGTTCGAAAGCACGCCAGTGCGAGTAGATAAATAGGTACTGCTGCGGCGGGAAGGTAAATGGTGTTTCCGTGCGCTCTGGCTTCTGTCATGGTGTCCCGTTACGCCAGAAGCAGTGTAGTCCTGCTGGCCACATGACCCGGAAAGCTGTCTGTGGACAAATGCCGGGTCCCTCGGCCTGAAAGCAAGATGAGTGCCGCAACCCCATAGTCGCCTTTGACCGGACTTAACTGTCCAGGGGTCCTTTACCTTTTTTTACCTTGCTATGATTAAAATCATCATGAAGTTGATACACTCTTAACAGTTTCAGAATAACACTGGCATGGATCTGAAGGCATAAAATGTAATGTTTTAGGAGGTGAGGAATTAGAATCCATTCTTTGTGGTTTGCCAAAAGTTTTGTACTTTTTGTGTGTTTTTTAAACTGCCCAACCCAAGACTCATTACCTGGAATCAACCCTCCCTGATTATAACAAAACCTGTCTGAATCCTCCATTGCCCTAGGACAAAATGTTTTGGTGCCTGAGTTGGATAATCCAAATGTCACACACCCGCCCACTCATCAACATGATGTGCGACTCACTGGAAAGTTCTTCTACATAAAAGCTTGTTGGAATTAATGGGAGTTCCGTATAAACATCACTTTGCTTTTGGACATCTCACATTCATTTCAGTGGGTCTTGGGCAGAAAAAATGTCACAGTGGGTTATATCCCATAGGGTGGTTCTATCACTTTGCCAATTTGCCACTTCTGATGACACTCTGAAAGCCACCCAAAGCAGCCATTCCACCTTGCCTCACGAAAAAGCCATTCACATCTTGCTCTCTCCCTCATTCTCCTTTTTGGAGATCTGGGACCTCACCTGGAAAAAAACTGGTGTCAGCCAGTGCCCAGTGATTGATCCCGACAACTCCTTTCAAAGAGGTTTTTCAAGGCAACATTTGCACAATGGGATACTTTAGGAGCACTGTTCTCAACCTGTGGGTCCCCAGATGTTGTTGGACTACAACTCCCATCATCCCTGAGCTCTGGCCTTGCTAGCTAGGGGTGATGGGAGTTGTAGTTCAACAACATCTGGGGACCCACAGGATGAGAAAGGCTGGTCTAGATCTTCCCTCCTAACTCTATGATCCCCATCTGCCTGCCACTGAAGGGAATGTGAATCTTCCTCCTTGTTTCACATTCTTCCTGTCCTGCCTGCATCAGTGACACTCTTCGTAATTGCTCTTTGTTCTCTTCCTGGCAGTCGCTCATGAAAGCTAATGCCACAACAAAACAGTTGTTAGTCTTTAAGGTACCACAGGTCTCTTTGTATTGCTCCAGAAGATTAACATAGCTACCTCTCTGAAGAGATCATCACTGCTAGTTTCTGCTTACTTGCCCGCTATTGGAATGCTAGCATGTTTGCCATATATCCAGACATTACTGGGATTGCAAAGGTGGAATTGACGTCTGGGAGGGTTTTCCTAAAAAAGCAACCCTGGGTAAAGGGGAAACACATGGGCTCACCACCATGGCTGCCACCCTTGATTGGAAAGGCCATTATCCACACTTGGTCTCCCATGTCCTTCCCAAGCAATGTCTCCAGGCCACTAAAGGGCACGTATTGTTAAATCTTTTTTCTAGGCCTGTAAATCACTTTCAGATTCTATTGCAGTGCAAATTGGAATATTTAGTAGTATAAGCTAGGAAATTATTTAAATCATAATAAATGGGGGTAGGCATTAAAGCACTGAAGTACTTGGGGGAAAAACTTGGGAGTTTGTATAAAAAAGGGCTCAATGGTTTTGAGGTCTTCTTAAAAAAATTCTCAAGAACTTTCAGGGTGTACTGGCTTTTACTTTTTGAAATATGGCAACCCTAGTACCAGGTTTCTCAACTGTGAACAGGTGTGTGTGTGTGTGTGTGTGTGTGTGTGTGTGTGTGTGTGTGTCCGTCCCCAACCAGCCTCAACCCCAGTTGGACCCGTCATTGCTATCCAGTCTCTCTTTTCTAACGTTATCTCTACCACCATGAATTGAGATACCCGAAAAGATTTAATCACATCAGAATATACCTGTTGGATTTGGTCTTTGTAACTATGCTGGTCACCATTGAATTATCATATTTGTGCCTCCGCTGAGCCTCTCCTCAGAAGTCTTTTCTCTAGAAAGTGACAATGAAACCTTTCCAGTTTCCTCCGGAACACCAACTGACAATGTGTTTGTGTCCCCAAGCTTATTCGTTCTTAAGCCGCATATTGTTTGGTCTTCTTCTGCCCTTCCACTCTGAAGAACAGCTGCCCATAATTACTATGGATACAGTGATGCCATTGGAGAGTGTGGGTCTTAGTGGTCTCCACAAGACAAAAATCAAGCCAGTCTATCTGGAATTAAGCCATATCTGTGGAATAAAAGAGTGTTTGTGACTGACAAGGATCTGGGGCTTGGGAATTCAGGCAATATTTGAAGAGGAACTAGCAACCAGTCTGGGTGGGTTCTATTCCTGGTAAATGGAATGGAGGGAAAGTGGGGCAAAACATGCAAGCTTGGACCCAGAAGTCCTGTGTAGAACTGGATTCAGTTAATTTCTGGGCCATGGAAGAAGACCCACTTAACTCTCTTGGGATGGGGTAGATGTATAGACTGTGAGGCATGAGAACTGAGACAGTACCTTGAAGTTCATGCTCTCTTTAGATGTGATTTCTAGCCAAGCCCAGTAAGGGGTCAGGAACTTACCCGCTTCTGTAGCATTTTTGAAGCTAAGCAAAGCTTGGGTGGAGACCACTGGGCATCCCTGTAGGCTTACTAAAAAGGGGACAGCTGGCGGCCTTTGGCTCCTGGTGGGTTCCTTAATGGACCTAGGCTTTGGCGAGTGCCCAGCCCCACCCACTGATTGTGCCATTTCTGTCATCACGTGGCTGTGGCCGTCATCAAACAGCCACAACATATGGGTGGCCACTTCTTTCCAGCCTGAACTGAATCACTGTTTTGGCAAACCACTTTGAAGGTATTTAATTTTGATCCTGCCCTCCTTCCAAAGGAGCACAAAGTGGCGTTTTTAACCTCACAACATCTGTGAGCAAGATTAAAAGCAGAGAGGGTGACTTGCTCAAGACCACCCAGAGAGTTCGCTAACCACTGCACCAGTCAGTCTGGTGCTCAGAACATCACTGCGTGAGAATTACACCAGCCACCTATGGATTCTCCCTGGGGCATGTCTATAATAACACAGACTTCCATCGGCTTAACAGTCATTCCCTTTCCCCAGGGATGCTGGGAGATCTGAGAGGGAGGGAGCTTGAAAGGAGAATTCACAGCTCTTCTCACCAAATTACAATTCCCAGGATTCTGTGAGGGAAGCCATGACAGTTCAAGTAGTACAAACCCCAAATAAGTTTTCGGTGCAATGTTGCTCTTGATTAACACTGCCCAGTTGTCCGCTGGGCCAGCCAAGCCATCAAAGCTTCATTTGAAGTGTTTGTCATGGGTACGGCATGCGTATTTATTTTACGACCGCTTAACCAACTTCAGAAAGTTTGAGCTGGCACGTCAAATTGCAGTTAGTTATATGACAAACATTTCAGGTGCCCCAGCTGCAGAATGATTGTGTGAATTGGTCCCGAAAGCTGATCTGGCTCTAAGGCAGTCGGACAATGGTATTTATATAATAGCAAGAATTTCATTTCTCTCTCCCACTCCACTTCTATGCTAAATCCAAGCCCCCCTCCACCCAAAAGAAGTTTTTGCTCTAGGGACAGAGACTAGCGCCGGAAAGAGTTTGCTAGAGAAGAAGTTTTTGAATGCCAAAGTCAGAAGCAACTGGATTTACTCTTTTAGAGAGGAAATTAAATAGCTGCACATTCCTATAAATATTATTGTTTTTAACCAGTTTGTGTGTGTGCCTATGTTACACATGTGGGCTATATATGCAGTAAATATAGCTCCGAAAGATGTATTTTTAGTGCATCTAAGGCAGGGGTAGGGAACCTAAGGCCCGGGGGCCGGATGCAGCCCAAACGCCTTCTCAATCCGGCCCTCGGACGGTCAGGGAATCAGTTTGTTTTTACATGAGTAGAATGTGTCCCTTTATTTAAAATGCATCTCTGGGTTATTTGTGGGGCATAGGAATTTGTTCATTTTCCCCCTCCAAAATATAGTCCGGCCCCCCACATGGTCTGAGGGACGGTGGACCAGCCCACAGCTGAAAAAGGTTGCTGACCCCTGATCTAAGGTGTTAAATGCATGCCTGACTGGAAGTAAGCCCTGTTAGATACAATTGGACAGACATCTGAGTGCATAGGATTGTGCTGCACATCCTGTTGAATTAGCAATTACATCAGTGGCTCAAGCACACCCTGAAGGAACTGAACAAAGCTTTGATTTTCAACAAGATCTCACCCATCTTTTCGTACCGACTGCTCAGGACAGGTGTTGTATATGCAAGCCAAGAATGTCCCAGATTTCTGTATTTTTTTTATTTGGAGGGGGGGTGTTTTCAAACTGGGAAAGTATGAAAACTTGTGGCAGAACATAACTTTGAAGTCCTAGAATCCAAGAAAGCATGTGAAACAAAGAAACTTAAAGTCTTGGTCCTCAGACAAGCACACATGCAATTAAAACTGAGACGGTGCACAAACGAAGGACATATTGCTCACGTCCTATAAAGCAGCGTGTGTAATTAGATCTGATGCTTTGCATACCTGTTCATCCAGCTGAAGAAACCTTAGGGCAAAAGATGTCTCTTTCTTCACTGTTGCTGTTTTCTTGGGGTGGGTGGGGGGTTTTTTCATTATGGGAGCCCCAACTTGCATTGTGAAGCTTTACATAGGTCAATATAGGTTTGCCACAGTGACAACTAATCAATGTTTCTGACTATGAGTGCATTTTACCAAGAGACCATCTTATTGTCTTCTAATGCCCTTTTGCACATCGCAGTCAGCACACTCCTTACGGAGCAGAGTGATATGCTAATAATAACACAGGACCATGAAAAGGTCCCTTTTTTCAATTAATCCATAAGAGGGAAAGGATTGCCCTACAGGAACAGGCCAAGGTCAGTCTGGCTCAGCAACCTGTTTCCAACCAGAGAGCACTTGGGAATGGAATCAGTGGCCTTCCCCCTAATATTTGTTGGTAGCTGTAGCCTCAAGGAGTTTGCCCAAATCCTTTCCTAAAGCCATCACAACCACATCTTGTCGATTAGGCATGATGGATCCAGCGGCGGAGGAAGCCGCTTGGGCGCCTGGGGCAGCGCACCCAGGGACAGGGCGAGCCACCCATAGGGGTGGGGTGCACCATGGGGCCACTGGGGTCTGCCTGCCTCCTTCCTCTTAGCCACCCTATAGCGGGGGGGGGGGAGGCAGCGGGTGGACCGTTTGGGCACTGTGGAGCCTGTGCACGCCCAAGCCACCGTGTCACTTCCAAGAGAGACACGTGGCTTAGGTGCGCTATGGCATTTTTTCACTCCCCTCAGTGGGTGACACCCAGGGTGGCCCGCATCCACTTGATGGATCCCTGGATGGATCACTTCTGCACTGTGTGGGGAAATGTCCTTTCTTTAGTCTGGCCTCCTGAGCCTACCACCAGTCACCTTCAGTGGGCGACTCTGAGTTTGAAGAGCGAAAAAGAGGACACATTTGCCAACTTCTGCTTTTAACTATGGATCTCTATGACGACTCTCATTTTACATGCCCATGAAAAAGAGGGCATGTCCTGGAAAAAGAGGACATATGGCAACCCTTCTCTGAGTTCCAGGATCAAGAAAATGTTCACTAAAGGATGTTGCGAGTGAGGAATGTTTTAGCCTCATTTGTTTTCCAGCAGGCTGCCAGGGTTAGGATTAAGGAACAGGACTGTTTTATGTAAAACAACAAAATGGGAGTCATTCTAGGGCTACACATTCTGAACATAGGAGCAGTCATTGTTTTCTTTGTGGAAAGGATGAGGCATGTACCGTTGTGCTTCTGTTACATCCTCTGGCACTGTGAAGTTGTGGCGTAAGGAAATGCACTACTGAGGCACTTTCTTTTTTAAAAATAAAAGTTATGTTTCTTAGAAAGAGGGCAGAGATGGGCTTCACTTTGGTTTTGGTGGGATTCCTACAGGCCTCTGACAAGGCAGAATTAGGCGTCTGAGGTGAGGAGCCGTGCTAGTACTAATTATATGTGCAGCTGTTCCCATTAACCTGCAAGTGGTTTGTAAACAGAGAACATCCGAATAGATTGTCCCCTGGTCTCTGTCTCCCACAAACTGAAGGACATCTTGCTTGCTTCAGTCACCCCAGTTTGATTCCCACCTTGGTCCCCTGCCTCTCTCCCATGGGCATAACATTTAAACTTTTAATACTCAAAATCTACATGCCAACCTTGGGCAGGCTACACTTCTCACCATCCCTCAGCATTGCCCATCCTGTCTGGGGTGGATGGGAGCTGGGAGGCCAACAACATTGAGAAGGTCCCAGGCTCTCCATCCCTGCCCAGGTATTCTGGGCTGTCCTTCTCTCATCCAAGGGTGCCACTAACCAGTACTGCCTGTGCCACACACCAATTGCGTCCCAGGGGCTTCATTATGGCCATGCTGCTTGAAAATATCTCCTTCTCCACCCCTAATCGCCCTCCCCATAATGGGCCGGGCACCTGGTGAAAATCTGACAGGAGTCCCTGGATTTACGCCACAGTAACTGAGAGCAGCGTCTCATGCTGGCTGTGCCTCAATATTTGTACAAGCGATTTTCTCCCGTGCAGGTCACCTGCATCTCTTAACTGCTGGGTGGAGTTTGGCACAAGGGGAGCAGCGCACACTTGCTCTTGTTGCTTTGCCATGGCAACAGCGCACAACACTTGCCGTTGCTAAGTCATCACCTCCCTCTCCCTGAAGGCATCTAGTTCCTCAAGCTGTGAGAGGCCCACCTAGTGGAGAGACGTGAGCCTGCAGAGGGGATGGAATGGCTGAAGCCTGTTCATCCAGCCCCGTCGAGTGTGAGGAAGGAGGTCAGCGTTGCAGCTGCTGACCCCAACTTTTGCGTGTTCATCTGAACCTCCGTGCGGAGCCTCTGCGCTTCCTGCCTGCGTGTGAACAGGCTTCCGTCAGCGCTGTTTGTACCCCGGCAGAAACACAGGATACAGCTTGTACGCACGTAGGCTCTGCATAGAACATTGGTGATGAAGATTGGGGTGGGGTGGGGCCAGGAGAAGGAATCCCACCCTCCTCCCTCCATGTGTTCATCGTCTGCAGATCTGGCCAGTTGAACACAGTTTCAACAGTACACTTGCTGGACGCAGGGAGTGTTTGGGGGCACACAGAGGAAACAGATTGGCCTGAAAAATGGCAGGCGATCAAAAATGTACGTGTACAAAAAACCACGGATAAATACACCATGGCACTTCCCAAGCAAGAGCACTGTTTTTGAAGGGTGCCAATAAAGGGAGAGGCTCTATAACTGGGCCCAAGTTGGATACCCTGCTGGGTTAGACAGCGTTGCCCAGTCCCTGTGCCAAGACCTGGCAGGGCCCTGGAAACGTGTGCCATGTTTTCTGTCTGCCATGCAGCACAAAACCAATCAACCCCAGAGTTATTTTTACTCAGACAGCTCCATCGTCACCGTACAGAGAGGCGCCTGGGATGGGGCCCTACTGCACAATCGGTTGCTTGCGGGCAGCAGTACTTTGGAGAGGCGCCATTGACTGCATTCCAAGGGTTGAACCCCAGCTGCCCCTATAAACATATGAAATGAAGCTGCCTTTTAGGGTACCAGAGCTTCTGGTGGGCTTGCACATGTCCGGGTGGCTCTAATATTATTATCTTCTCCAACTGGCAGTCCCTGTCCAAGGGCTGCAGAGGAGAATTGTATTTCCCAGCCTTGCTACCCGAGATCATTTTCGCTGGAGATGCCAGTGACTGAACCGTTTGGTTCTTCTCAAAACAAGTCATGTGCTTGACTGCTGAGCTGTGGTTCCACATTGTGAGAAATCTTGGGGCACACCTCTTTAGATTGGGCCAGCCCTGGCCTCAGGGCAACAGCCAGGTGGCTGAGTTGGCTGAAGAGGAATGCTCAGAGAAGCAGGAAGCTGTTACAGAAGCAACCAGCCTTATCCCTCTCTCTCTACTTCCACCAGATGCTGGAAAGAGAGTTTGGGCTCATCCATACTGCCGTTTAATGGAGATGGTGTGCTTCCTGTGCCTCCATTAATTCTCCATTTTCCATATGACATTCTTCTCCAAATCAGGGATACTCTGAAAAAGGGTGTGTGAGATAAAATCTGGATTGAGGGAAGGGAAGGTATGGGAAGGCAGTAATTTGGAGAAGACAATGGAGAAGGCCTTTGCTCTGAAACAGCAGGTCTCTTCTTATGAACAGAATACCTGAGAGATGGTTGTCTGATCAGAGCAGGAAGAGTTGTCTGTAAGGGATGCAACGCCTATGTGGCGGGGTTCCCAGGTATTCCTGGGGGAAATGGAAGCCAGGTGGATGGGGTTTGGCTCCCAGTCCTGCAGGGAAAGCAGTGGCTTCCAGAGAGACCTAGAAACTTCACAAGCTCCCCCAACTGTGAGATGATATCTGATCATTTTGCCCACTTGCAGTCACCGCTCGCTGCATGCAGAGGGCAGGTCCACCGCAGTGCAGTGACTGCAAACTCAGATCTCGGAGACAAATCAGCCAAGCTAGATGCTACAGGGAAAGGTGAAGGATAACGCATGCACAGCCCGATCTACTAGCTAATCCTGGACTGGCAAGGAAATGGATTTCCAAAGAGATCCGAAGCTGGTGTGCAAGATGCAACATTTTCAATTATTTGTTTTCTAGCATTGTTGTTCTCTGGCTAGACGGTTCTTGCAAGTTTTTTAAGCGCACGCAAACAAAACCAGCTTGCAGAAACAGATGAGAGTGGGGGAGAAGAATGCAGACCCCAGGCAATGCCTTCTTCCTGACTACAAAAATGGCATTCAGAACCTGGATATATAAAAATCCACCCACAGAGCCAACCTTCCTAAGGGGAATTCCACAGGGGTGCCTCATGTTGGCAGTATTCCACATTCTGTCCCTGCAATGAGCAATCCTGCAAGACCTTGAGTTTCTTTCTGATCTTAGAGGGCTTTTCCAGACAACCTGTATTTTCAGCATTCATCCTGATTCATTTCCGGAAAAAAAATGTGCAGAGTTTATACAGCATCACTGTTTATACTGAGCATTCGTTTTAATTGGTTTGGACAAAATTTTGCACTGATGTGATGCAGTGTTGTTGCTTATTGAGTGTTCACTTTCAGAGGTTGTATGACATCACCTGGCATGGCTGTTATCTCACACTAGAACACATCCCAGTCCACTTTCCCACCGCTTTTCTTACCATAACAATTCCACGGTGGTGGCTGCTTTTTAAAGTGCCGTTTGCTGCGAGACAGAGCTAAATCTGCTCTTAACTGCACAACCTAAATTTGCTGGCATGTGATTTATGTCTACCTAGAAAAAAAAGCAGTGACAGTTTGGAAGCGGCTGCAGTCACAATCCTTCTGCCTTGTCAAACAGTGCCCCACATAGATCCCAGGGAGCATAACCACAGGGCTGCTCCTTAGGCAGGGACCGACAGAACTGGGGGGTTTGTGGCAGGGGGCCCAGCATCCTGTAAGGCGGAGAAGGCTTTTGAGGCTGGGGAGGGGAAGGCGGGCAGAGCTGGCTGTGCAACCCTCAGGCAAGAGGGAGCAAGAACTATGTGCTCACACAAACACACCACCATCTCTCTCCCTCCCTCCGTCCCTCTCTCCTTCCCGGACGGACGTGGTTTCCCTATTTATCCACAATGACTCAACCCTCCCTCGGCCCTTGTGACTCTCTTCGGTAACCTTCAAGGAAGGGAGAAAGCAGAAGCAGTGCGACCGCAGAAGCTGCCAGCTTTGATCTGCCAATTCTTTGCGCACAACCCAGGGGTGGGGCAGGGGAGGGATAGGTGCGATTTCATGCTGCTTAGATCAGATGCTCCTCTCCCACCCACCCCCACTTGTTTTCTGGGGGAGACCTGGTTTGAAAATATATGCTTGTTGTTGCCATCATAGTTATTTTATTTTTTTACTTTATTCATAGGCTTCTGTTTAGGACACTCCAGTCCATCTTCCCTCCACGCTCCCAGTTTTCTTTCTTTTCATTTCATTTCTTCTTTTTTTAAAAAAAAGTACATTTATACCAAACTTCTTTACTCCAAGGAGTTTGAGGGGGCATACACAAGTCTCTCCCATTTTTATATTCACAATAACCCTGTGAGGTAGCATCACTTCAAGGCCTGGATTTGAATCTGGATCTCCTCGGTCCGAGTCCAACACTCTGATCTGTAAACCAGAGTGTTGCTTTAACACATCATCATCTAACTCCCTGCAGGTAAATGCTCTTTAAATAGCCAATGTCATCTAAGCCCCCCCCCCCCGTGCAAATGAATTAGGATGAACGCTCAATAAACAGGCCACCTGGAAATGCTCTGGTTTTTTTAGCCGCACCTACGTAGTTTGTAAAATGCTGTGAAATGTTTTTTCCGCATGAGATCTCACAGCTTTTCTTGACAACATTTTGTTTATTCTTGTTTAGCACGATCTTAACTTGGGGTGTATCTCTGTATTACATGATGTGGGGAAACGTACAGATTTGCACTTACATAAATAGAAGTGACGGTAGGGCAGTATGAAAATGTTACGTCCGGGTGACTCTGCCGAAATCACGTTCCCTGTCTCCTTCTACCATGGGAAGGCCAATGGCTGCTGTGAGCTTCTCTCACTGAAAGCTGGAGCCAGAGCAAACTTAGCTGCACAGGCAACTGAAGTGGTGAGCAGTACTTTTAGGGCGCCCGTGGGAAAACACAGGATCCCAACACACACCTGGATCCCTTGCTCACCCTCGACCAACTGCTCAGTGGCAGCTGGGCAACAAAATGCTTGGAGCTTCCTCTGCTGTGTCTGGGATGATGCTGTTGATGTTTGTCTTTCTTAGCTTGGATCCCTTAAAGCAGCCTTTCTCAACCTGTGGGTCCCCAGATGTTGTTGAACTACAACTCCCATCACCCCTAGCTAGCAAGGCCAGAGCTCAGGGATGATTGGAATTGTAGTCCAACAACATCTGGGGACCCACAGGTTGAGAACTGCTGCTTATGGCCAGGGGAAGTGGGTAGCCAGTTCTCACACACTCACACCCCATAACCCTGATTTTAAAATAGTGGGGTGTTTATGCCATTACTAGCAACAACTTGTTACCAGCTTTTGATTAAACAAGAACATAATATGTAGAGGTAAAAGGTGAATGACGGTTAAGTCCAGTCAAAGGTGACTTTGGGGAGCGCCACTTATCTTGTTTCAGGCAAAGGGAGCCGGCATTTGTCCACAGACATGTGGCCAGCATGACTAAACCACTTCTGGCACAACGGGACACTGTGGTGGAAGCCAGAGCACATGGAAATGCTGTTTGCCTTCCTGCCGAAGCAGTACCTATTTATCTACTTGCACTGGCATGCTTTCGAAGTGCTAGGTTGGCAGGAGCTGGGACAGAGCAATGGGAGCTCACCCCGTCATGGGGATTCAAACCACCGACCTTCCGATCAGCAAGCCCAAGAGGCTCTGTGGTTTAGACCACACCACCATCCACATTCCCACAAGAACATAATAATAACCTGCAGAATCAGGCCAGTGTTCCATCTAGTCCAATGTCCTGTTCTCCCAGTGGCCAACCAGTTGCCTGTGGAGAACTTTTAAGCAGGATCTAAGCACAAGAGCACTCTGTGGTCTCCAGCAACTGGTTTTTGGAAGTTTATCCGCCTCCATCCCTTTCTGTTTTTGACCGGGAGAGCCAAATCTTACACTCAGCTCCTAGGATCAACATAGAAGTATCACAGTTCCGATTTTATGTGCTGTTGTAGCCATTGGTGTCATAGAACGGTAGAGTTCGAAGGGATACATGATATCTCTGTTACCTATCTATGTATTTTTCCACACAGAGAAATATATATGTCTTCAAAAATGCTGGCACTCATGGCAGCTGTTAAGACACTCCTCTGAACATATCCAAAATGCCTTACTGTCTCTGAGAATACTCATTTGTGGAGGGAGAGCAGGAAGCAGGCACTTTTTATAGTCTTTGTACTGTTGAGAGCTACAGGTGGACATTGTAACCAGTAGACCTTTCATGCCACAACTCGGGGTGGTCCTGCTTCAATTTCATCATGAGCTGTTGGGTAGCAACCCTTAAGACAGGTTTCAGAGTGCCCCTCCCTACATATTTATGAGACACAGCCTTCATGCTCTGGGGGCAAATGAAATGCAAAACGTGATAAGGGGCCTTTCCTCCATCACTGCTGAGGCTGCCTCTTCTGCTGCCGGCATTCCTGTAGCACAGTGGTTTTCAACCAGTGGTGCCTTAAATGATGGTCAGAGGTGTCGTGGGCAACACTGGCCTCTGTCCCTCTTTCCTTCCATTTCTCCTCTGATGCCCTCTCCCATCTCGGCCTCCCAAAGGCTTGCATGGCTGTTTGTTGCAGCAGCCCTGGCTACAAGCTCCCCAGGCGAATGATGCCTCTGGGGCTGGCCAGGGGGTGCTGGTTGCCAGGAGCTGAGGTGGCCTCAGAGTAAGCAAGCAAGTGGGCAAGGGAGCACAGCCAGCCAGTCCTTCAGCTCTTGCTGTTGGGAAGTCCTAGGCCCCTGTGGGGCAGTGTGAGAAGGCACCTCTCTTTGGGGCAGGGGGCGCAGCTCAGAGACCAGGGGCAGCAGCAGTGGCTGCCCAGAGGACTCCTAAGGAGAGGGGAGAGGAGAGGAGGCTGAGGGAACCCGCCACAAGGGAGGGTGTTCAAAAAAGGGTGAGAGGCTGCCAGCTCTGCAGGCTACGGGTGACAGAACTGGGCTCCTGAGCCCCACTGCAAAAGGAAGGTAGTTGGTCAAGGGAGCCGTGGGCACAAAAAGGTCAAAAACCTCTGCCTTAGCATGTTTAATTTGCAAAGGGCCTCTGTCAGCAACCTTCATGGCGTGAGGCCCTCTGAGGCAGGGTGGAAATGTGACTTTGGAATGTGGGCTGCAGAGAGTCCTGCGACATTTTTATCCTTTAAAAGGAAATCCTCTAGGACTGAGTCCTGCTTCTCTGCTGTCCCCTAAAAGATGACCAGTCCAAGCAGCTGCTTGAGCGGCCAGCCTCTGTCCTCTGCAGTCGCTGCTCCATCTCTGGCTGCCCACCTCTTTCCTTTCTCTCTCTCCCACCTGGAGTCTCTATTCTAGATGTGCACCTCTGCCTGCCTCTCGCCGATACTCTCCCCAAACAAGTTAGCAGAGCCACGTTGATGACGGGGGAGGCACTCTGGGCATTTGGATGACTCAGGTGGGCTGAAAGGATCTTTCTCTAAGACACCCCCATCCAGAATAAGAATAAGAATAATTTATTATTTATACCCCGCCCACCTGGCTGGGTTCCCCCAGCCACTCTAGGCAGCTCCCAACAGAATAATAATAACAATAAATTTAAAAAGCGACACAACATCAAACATTAAGAACTTCCCTAAAAAGGGCTGCCTTCAGATGTCTTCTAAAAGTCAGATTGTTGTTTATTTCCTTGACATCTGATGGAAGGGTGTTCCACAGGGCAGGCGCCACCACCGAGAAGGCCCTGTGCCTGGTTCCCTGTAACTTTACTTCTCGCAGGGAGCGAACCGCCAGAAGGCCCTCGGAGCTGGACCTCCGTGTCTGGGATGAACTATGTGGGTGGAGACGCTCCTTCAGGTATACTGGGCCGAGGCCATTTAGAGTTAGGAAGCCCACATGTTCCAGCTGACCGAGGCCCAAAAAACAGATGTGGCATGGGAGGTCTGTGATCAGATCGCCCTACTTTAAAAGAGCAGGGGGACCTAAAAGCAAATTAACACCCCAGCTCCCCCCCAAAAAAAAAGCAGGACTAAGAGCAGCTTAAGAGGCCAATCTCAACTGGTCACCTACCCACTCCCCAACCTCTTAAGACTGAAAACCTGGCATGGTGAAGCTAGCTTTCCTTCTGAAAGGTTAGTTGTCCAAGCGCAGGGTTTTGTTTGTTTATTGGGGGGGCAAGCATTTCATTATGTGAGCCTTTACTTGTAGTGCGATCCCTATTTGCCAGAAGCAGTCCTGATTTTGCAAGGAGTTGGGTGGTACCTGTTCTGGGCAAACCACTATCTCTGTTTGGACTTTTGGAAAAATTTGGTGGCTGCCTTTAAAAATCCGGTCTGATTTTTAGGTTGATGTTCTTCCGATTTCTACTTCCTTGCCAAGTTCTCTAATAGCAACATGCAGGGTGTATCATGTCCGCAATACGCAAGCAGGTAAAAAAATGTTCCTGTGTATGAGGAGCCAGCCTTCTGCGGACCATAGAAGGGGAGGAGTTAGTAACTGCACAAATGACCTTTTATAATTGAAATATCAGGCCACTGAAAAAATAGGGATCGTGGTGGTTGAGGGGCTTCAAAACATTGCCCCCTGCTGAGATCCTGATCCCAGCTGGACGCTCAAGACCTTTTACAAGCCGTTTTTGTCTAGTTTGGCTCTCAGATGGTTGCAGCTGGCAAAGGTCACATTCAGTGTTGTGTTCGACATACTTCTTTCTTATGTACAGAATTTGTAGTCCGTCTTCAAAAAGTTATCAAAGCAAAAAAAAAAAAAGCACACAACGTACTCAATCATCCAAAATAATTATAAGATGGTTATGTGGTAACAGTGTATCTTTTACAAGCACTCTCTGTTGGGGGGGGCTGTTGGAGTAAATGAATTATGTTGTACAGCAGGAAGAAAATTTAAGAGCCATATGTAAAGGGGGGCAGTGAGGCTACTCAGGGAGTCATCCTGAATATGGGAGGAGGGGTTTCTACACATACAGAAAATCGTTCCTTTTTTCATTTGTGAAAAGGTTGTGAATAAGCCTTCCGAATAAGAACAAGCACAGATTCATGGGGGGGGGCTGGTTTCGTGATGTTTTTCCCCTCCCTCCCCCCCCCCTTTGGGACTCCGTTTCTTCTTTTGGCAATTGCTTTGAGAAAAATGGTTCTGCTTCGATAGAGTGATAATCTTCCAGTCTGCCCCACACTTTTGCACTGCTGGAAGAGATACACTCTGCAGTGTGAGCTTTCAGCCTCCAGAGAAGCTGGGGGGATATATAAAAACTTCTGGAAAAAGTTGAATTATTTATGGGCAGCCTCTCCTCTCCTCAGAACCATCCCAGAGGCCTAATAAAAGGCAATTGTGTCTAAACCAAGAATAATCTTTCCCTTTATATGACGTCTCTACTGCACAGTGAGACAAGGCAAGTTTGTCCCCTGTGGTATTAAGGCAAACTAAGGCCCGGGGGCCGGATCCGGCCCAATCGCCTTCTAAATCCGGCCCGTGGATGATTCGGGAATCAGCGTGTTTTTACATGAATATAACGTGTCCTTTTATTTAAAATGCATCTCTGGGTTATTTGTGGGGCCTGCCTGGTGTTTTTACATGAGTAGAATACGTGCTTTTATTTAAAATGCATCTCTGGGTTATTTGTGGGGCAGAGGAATTCGTTCATTCCCCCCCCAAAAAAAAATAATCCGGCCCCCCACCTGGTCTGAGGGACAGTGGACCAGCCCTCCTGAAAAAGTTTGCTAACCCCTGTGTTAAGGGTTCCAGCCTAAGGCCTCCTGTGGTTTCCACTGCTGCTTCAGCTCCAGGAGCAGATCCTTCGCTCACATTGAGCGACTGCTTTGCAAATGCACTGCTGACAGCTCCAGAAGTCAAGGTTGGCTTTAAGATTTGCGGGAGTCCTGCAACCCAGCACTTCCAACCATCTCAGCTGCCCAGAATGAGGCATCGTCAGCTGGGAGCAGCATTGCCTAGATGTGCAGGCCAAGGCAGAAGGACCAGAACTGGAAGTCCACAGCCATTCTGGGATGTGCCTGCAGGCGAGGGAAGGCAAAGAGGTTTCAGCAAAGGGCCACAATGAGTCAAAGAAAAGGTCCAAAGGCCTGAGCTTGGATCAGTTCAGAATTTTAAACCTTTCTGCATGGCATCGAGGACCTATGGCAAAATTAACAGCACAAGGCAAATAGATGACCTGTTCAGCCAGAAATAGGAGTGCTCTTGATAAATTATCACAGGCAGTCCAAAATACCAGAGACCAGGGTGGTTATCGAGGAAAACCCAGTGTTCATGTTTGGCTTTAGGACTGTCATGTTGCAACCTGGAGGTCTATGCTGAAGGTTTAAATAGCTAATTCTACAAAAAATACATGCAGATGCAGCTTCTTCTGATCATCCTGCTGTGTAGCACAGCTGGAGTTAATGGGACAGGGTAGAAAAAGCTGCAGCCTGCCTTATGTCTTGCTGCTCTGGGCTGTTTCAACGTACAGCCTGGCAAATGTTCTCTCGCGCGTTCAAGGAACCTCAGAAGGCTGAGACCGTGTGTCTTGGGGTTAAATCCTCCTCATAGGTTTATGGCATGGGCAAGATCTGAACTAAGTCCTGTAGCTGCTACTACACTGGCAATACAGTTGGAAATTTGGGGGTGCTAGGTGTCTGGGAGAGCTTCAGTGTTGCGACTTGAGCCAGAGTCTATGGATTTTAGGAGCAAACATTTAGCACGCTTGTCTCTGCCCACAAGTTTACAGGGGCTGCCTCCTTGTGAATCAGCTACTGAAAATACCTAAAGAGCTAGGAGCAGGCAAACCTGGAGTAGTTGTGATACCCACCGCGCGCAAGTATGGGTGTGCTGAGCTTCCCCATATGCCATGGGTAGGAAAACTAAGGCCCGGGGGCCGGATCCGGCCCAATTGCCTTCTGAATCCGGCCCGCAGACGGTCCGGGAATCAGCGTGTTTTTACATGAGTAGAATGTGTGCTTTTTTTTAAAATGCATCTCTGGGTTATTTGTGGGGCATAGGAATTCATTCATTCCCCCCCAAATATAGTCCGCCCCCCAAGGTCTGAGGGACAGTGGATCGGCCCCCTGCTGAAAAAGTTTGCTGACCCCTGCCATATGCCTATCTCTGAGTTTTATCACAGATAACTAACTGAAAGAGGTGCAGAGTATTTTCAAAAGTAAAACCTGTGGGAACAAAAGGTGCATGTTTTCAATAGGCTAAACTAGCCTTCCCTAACCTGGTACCCTCGAGATGTTGTTGTACCAAAGCTCCTATCATCCATATCCTCTGGTCATGCCGGCTGGGGCTGATGGAACTTGTAGTCCAAAGCATGTGGAGGGCACCACATTGGGCGGGCGAGGCTGGATTAAACCAATAGGATTCTTGCCAGTGAAATAGGATAAGCAAGTTCAGGCAGTGGCAGACTCCACCAGGCAGTTATCTAGTGCTGCTCTGTCTCATTTCAGGGGACTAAACTCTCTGGGTCAGTTCTGGCTGTACGTTCCATGTTCATTCTGGTGTGCCTGGCTAGCAGCACCTGGAGACTAAAGGCTGCGTGGGCACGGGTAGGATGGGAAATAAGGTTGTGTAATTTCTGTGTGGTTGGGGTTTGGCAATGTTTTCTGAACTCCCTGCCTTGTCTCTTTAGCCCAGATGGCTGCTGGTTCGCTTTGACTCAATGCAAACAAATGTCCCCCTCCTCCCGCTGGCCTAGGGCACCCCCCATTCTGAACATTTGCCCCTCTCTCGAGGCAGAGCACTTTAGCATTTAGGGGTGCCCTGTCTTCTGCCTTGTGCCCAAAGCAACTCCGGTACCGGCACTGCCCCACTCAGGAGCTTTGCCCAACAAGCTGGTGGTGGCGGAGCCAGAAAGCAGCCTTGTGTCCCAGGTGTGCCAGGCCTGGCTTGAGGCTGCAGTGGAACAATTTGTACAAAACGAATTAGCGGCGGCGGCAGGCAGGCCTGGAGGGAATATTCCGGCTGGTAAATGTGCTGTACCCTGTGGGCCCCACCCAGCTGGGAAGTGAGTTTCCGGAGCTGCCACATAATCTTGGTGCTTTGAATGCTCTATTTTTAGGGCTGCTTTCAACTGATTTGGGAGCTGCACCGCTCGCCCTTGGCCTCGCGGTCTCAGTAGGTCGGGGGAGTGGGCAGGCCCACCTCCCCAATTCTCCCCCCCCCACCAGCCCAGCAAGGATGTTTCAATCTGCAATCTCAGAAGCAAAGGTCGGAGCAGGAGACTAATCACTCTCTCACCTTTATTGTTTTTCTGCAGAGACACTCTGGCGACAGGACTGGCCCCCTCGAGGCATCGCAGACCCCAGCTCTCCTGGGCCTCTCTCTACCTCTGGTGAGTCTCATTCCACTTCTTCAGCTGCATGTACACACCTTGCACTTAAAGCACCACCTGCACCCAAACCCCCGGAGAACTGTAGGTTGCTGGGAATAATAATAATAATAATAATAATAATAATAATAATAATAATAATTTATTATTTATACCCCACACCCATCTGGCTGAGTTTCCCTAGGCACTCTGGGCGGCTCACAATCAAATGCTAAAAACAGTACAGCATTAAATATTAAAAACTTCCCTGAACGGGGCTGCCTTCAGATGTAGCTCTGTGAGGGGTGAACTACACTTCCCAGAATTCTTTGGGGCTCTGTGAGGGGTGAACTACACTTCCCAGAATTCTTTGGGGCTCTGTGAGGGGTGAGCTACACTTCCCAGAATTCTTTGGAGAGGGAAAATGTGCTTTGAATGTATGGTATGGACACATTCATGGTCTCCCTTTGCCTGCAGTCCTGAACACAAATGTTAAGAAAAAAGGATGGCTCTGAGGCAGAGGAGGCGCTTTGCTGCCTCTCTGTCCTTTCTCGCCAAGCCAGCATGCTCAATGGTCAGGGATTGTGGGAACTATGAAAATATCTGTAGGGCACCATGTGACAGAAAGCTGGTCCATATCCTTCTAAGTACAAGTCTGAAGTGTCCCTCCAATTTTACCCCAGGGACAATCCCATCTGCCCTAAATATCAAAAGATTAGAGAAATGTTGAATTACAATAGTCCTCTAAGGTAGGCCAGTATACCTGAAGGAGCATCTCCACCCCCATCATTCAGCCCGGACACTGAGGTCCAGCGCCAAGGGCCTTCTGGAGGTTCCCTCACTGCGAGAAGCCAAGTTACAGGGAACCAGGCAGAGGGCCTTCTTGGTAGTGGTGCCCGCCCTGTGGAACACCCTCCCACCAGACGTCAACGAGAAAAACAACTACCAGACTTTTAGAAGACATCTGAAGGCAGCCCTGTTTAGGGAAGCTTTTAATATTTGACACACTATTGTATTTTAATATTTTGTTGGAAGCCGCCCTTCTTCAGCTCATTGTCATTCCTACTCCAAAGACATAGAAACTGGCAGAGGAGAGAACTTGGTGAAAGCATAAGCCCTCAACGTTACAGGCAGTGGCGTAGCGTAGGGGGTGCAGGGGGGGCGGCCGCACTGGGCACAACATCTGGGGGTTAGGGTTAGGGGGCGCAAATCCACGGGTTAGGGGGCGCAAATCCATGGGTTAGGGGGCGCAAATCCATGGGTTAGGGGGTGCAAATTACTTGCCTTGCCCCGGGGTGCTGACAACCCACGCTACGCCACTGGTTACAGGTGAAAATGTTATGGACCTGCTGTCCTGCCTCAGGCTTGCTTTTAAGTGCCACAAACAAGGTGGCACGTGGAGCAGGCCTCAGGCCATGAGGCGACTGAGTCTCAGCAATGAGAATTGAGCCATGTAGACACGCAGCTCCCACTTTGCAAGGGTTCACAGTGTGAAAATTCACTTATCTGAACACGAAGAATTAGTACCCAGACCTCACTGTATGGACGTAAATTCAGATATCCAAACAGAAAGCATTTTTTACTTCCTTGTTTGCCTTTTGCTGGTTGGCTGAGGGAGGGAGAGGGAACAATTGGACAAACCAGAGAGCAGTTTCCCTGGGTTTTATTCTAGCCTTGGGGAGTCAAAATTCCATGGTCAGTAACGCACTGGAAAAAATTGCGTAAGAGTCAATGGGAATTGTTGGCTCTTTATGCAAACGCTTGCCTGTCGAACTATTTCCAGGGAGCGCATTGTGTTCGTAAAGTGGGACCTGTGGAAAAATGAACACGTCTTTCAGTGTTCCAACTCTTCTCTCCTGGCTGGGTCACACTGGTGCGAATTCACTTCGCCTCTCCCCACTCGCACATCTCAACATTCAGATGACTCTTTGCTGAATGGGTGGGCGGCCTCCATAGAAATGTCTTGCTTTTGAGCCGGCATCGAGGTATATGAAAAACTGTCAGCGGTGCTTGTTATCTGCGATAGCTCATTCCCACATGCAGGTCGAGAATCAGTGCTGCAGTCATCACATGCTAAGTATGCATGTGAGAACAAGCTCTAACACCCTTGGGGATAAGGGATCCAGTTTTGGCTGGGTGGAAGCAAAAGGAAAAGGCTGGCTCTGGCAAAGTGGGGTTAGCACAGGTAAGAGGGCACCAGTATTGGCCCCAGTTTAGGCTGGGTTCTCTTCCCTTGTAACCAGTTTGTGGACCCTCCCCTTGGCTCTGAGGCACAGAGAACTTTGCTGTCCCATGGCCCTGCTTTTTGAGAATGAGGCCCAAAGGGCATGCTACTTTAGATGTGTTGTTGCATTTGAAATGGATTGGGAGGGGGATTGGCATCAGGGTCGTGTGTGGTGTTCCTGGCTAAAACTGTTCCCTCAAAGCTGTTTGTTTGTTTGTTTGTTTGCTTGCTTGTTATTTTTTTGCCCCCACAGGAGCTTCCCTTCCAGTGCAGGGGGCATTTTTGTTAGGAGCATAATAACAACAACAACAACAACAACAACAATAATAATATTTATACCCCACCCATCTGGCTGGGCGGCTTCCAACAAAATATTAAAATACAATAGTCTGTTAAACATTAAAAGCTTCCCTAAACAGGGCTGTCTTCAGAAAGTCTGGTACAGTCATACCTCGGGTTAAATGTGCTTCAGGTTGAGCGCTTTCGGGTTGCGCTCCACGGCAACCCAGAAGTAACAGAACACGTTACTTCCGGGTTTTGCTGCTTGCGCATGCGCAGACGGTCAAAATGACATCACGCGCATGCATGGAAGTGGCAAATCGCAATCCGCACACATGCAGACGTGCAGTCACGGGTTGCGTTTACTTCTGGATAGGAATGGGCCTCCGGAACGGATCCCGTTCATATCCAGAGGTACCACTTTAGTTGTTTTTCTCTTTGAAATCTGGTGGGAGGGAATTCCACAGGGCGGGTGCCACTACCGAGAAGGCCCTCTGCGTAGCAGGGGAGGAAAGTGTCAACCCCCCCGCCCACTCATGCCCACCACAACCCCCATGCTGATGCCCACCCACCTTAAATGCAATGGTACATTTCGTTTGACGTGTGTGCCCTTTGGTCCCCAGCAGTCCACTTCTCACCACATGACGTGTTTCAAGTATGCACTTAGAGGTATTTTTAAGCATACATGTAAAAAAAAATATGACATGTCAGGCACATCAAACATCTTGTGTTGTAGAGACCACCTCACCAGGGAGCTGCGACATGGCCCCTTTCCTTGCCCATTTTGTATGACAAACAGTGGGGTGGGGGCCTATCCTGCTGTGTGTCCTACTGCTTCTACTCCCCTCTTCCTGCAGCCGGCTCGCAGCTGGATGCAGGGGGTGAGGTTTTCAAGAAGTCAAAAGCTCTCTCACCTTGTGACCTGCTTCCACCTGATTCATGGCTCTCTTTTCTCTTCCAGCTCACGCCCCAAGGTCTCTCCCCGGTGCCTCCCCTCTCCTGCCACTGCTGCCGCTGCCAGTTGGGGTTCCTGGTGATGTGATTTTATCTTGACGCTCTGAATCACATTGCCAGGGATTTCCAACCGTCGGTGAGCGAGAGAGTCACACCCGACTTGGATGGGGGGCAGCAGAGGCTCACCAGCGGTTGTGGGAAGGTGAGAAGTCAGCCCAAAGCATGGCAAATGCGCCACCAACCTCATGCGTGGCTGCTGTACCAGAGGAGTGGGGGGGCGGAGCATGCACTCATGTGCGAGTGGAGGTTGGGGGCTTCAGCGAGGGGCATGGGGTAAGCCAGGAAAGACCTCCTGACTGCAAAGGGTAGGGCTTAGCCCACCTGTGAACAGTGTTTGGTTCCATCATGTTCACAGTGGCTAAGTTCCGCCACTTGGAGTCCATTGTCCCCACATGCAGGCGCATGCCACAACTTTATCTCTCGGCAAAACCTCGCCAAGAAGGGATGCCAGGGGAGCCAGCCAGCCAGTCTGCGTACTCTACCTTTAAAACACTCCCAAGAATCCAGGGAACTGTAGTTTGTTGAGGGTGCTAGAAATAGTAGCTCTCTGAGAGGTAAACTACAGATCTCAGAATTCTTAATTGGGGGGTAGGAATGTACGATGGTGTGTACCCGCTTGAGCAGGTGATTCTGGACTTACTGGTCTATGCTGCGATTCCTAACAAGGTACCTATGCCTGCTTTGGCACCCTCAGCCTCCCACTTGGAGCCTGACCTTCCCAATGTCTAATAGACGTTTTGGGGAGGGGTTGGCTTGTGGGGGGAGTAGCCTGTTTGTGGGTTTGCTTTGCTTTGCTTTGTTTTTTCGGGGGGGTAGGCATTCCACCAATTTGGATCAGGGTGATGGCCCTGGACTTCACGAGTCTTTCTTCTGTTAAATGGACACAGTGGTATCTTGGTAGTCAAATGGCTTAGTTGTCGAACAAATCGGCTCCCAGATGTCACAAACCTGGAAGTGAGTGTTCCGGTTTGCAAACGTTTTTTGGAAGCTGAATGTCTGACGGGGCTTCCCTGGCTTCCGATTGAGTGCAGGAAGCTCCTGCAGCCAATCGGAAGCCGTGCCTTGGTTTTCGAACCATTTCGGGAATCGAACGGACTCCCATAAAGGATTAAATTCAAGAACCAAGGTACCACTGTATTTGGTTGGTGCCTACATTTCCTTAAGATTTCCAAACATGTCCCCCAGGCCCAATAAGATTACAGTGGTACCTCGCAAGACGAATGCCTCGTAAGATGAAAAAATCGCAAGACGAAAGAGTTTTTCGTTTTTTGAGTTGCTTCGCAAGATGAATTTCCCTATGGGTTTGCTTCGCAAGATGAAAACGTCTTGCGAGTTTGTTTCCTTTTTCTTAAAACCGTTAATACCCAGGGAATCCGTGCTTCGCAAGACGAAAAAACTCGCAGAACGAAAAAAACTCACAGAACGAATTAATTTCGTCTTGCAAGGTACCACTGTAGAGACCCCCAGCCCTCCTTATTTGTCCTGAGCAATTGAGTATGTGAGAAGCAGTCCCTGCTGTGTTTGGTCCTCTCTCTCCCCTGCCCCCCCCCGCTCTTTCTCAGTGGGGCTGTGGACATCTGCCCCCAAACCCTGCCTTAATGGCACCATGGAAGACCCTGATAGGGGACAGAAAATGCAGGGTGGGTGGGGGTTGAGATAGAGAAGGTCTTCTTTGTTCTGAGCTGGAGAGGATTGGTGGAGCGGGGGCAGGCAGAGGAGGGGTGTGGAGACCCCAGCTTCCTCCATGGGGCTCTGCCTCCCGTGCCTACTGAGCTGATATTCAGTTGCTTTAGATAAACTGGCTCAGTTCAGCAGGAACAGGAGTCTTGCCCAGACCTTGCAAAGATTCAGCTGCTGGCTGGGGAACCCCACACCTCCGAGGACGCAGGCAATGCTCACAGCTGGATTGTCGTCACCTCCAACAACACTGGGAAGGGGCACAGCCTGAGCTGCACATGTGCCACGGAGGACACTGAGACTGGCAGGCCCCCCCTCCCAGGAAAACAGCTGCCTCTGCTGGATGCCAGGAGTGCCCGGACAAAATCTTCTCATCTTCTCCACTAGACCTCATACAACTTCACTGTTCCTCTGCATCACTCTGTGAGAGCATCTGCACCATCTTTGGGGGCTGGCCTTGCATCACCCCACATGTAAATAAACAGTTGCTGTTAAACGGTTGTCGGCTCCTTGCTTGGATTTCCGCCTGTTGAATAGAACGGAAGCAGAGATTTGAGTCCACAGCTCCCTTGACCAACCATTCTTTCTGCAGCACACCTGTGGGGCTCAGGAGCCCAGTTCTGTCACCCCTTGCCTGCATAGCTGGCAGCCTCTCACCCTTTTTCGAACACCCTCCCTTGTGGAGGGTTCCCTCAGTCTCCTCTCCTCTCCCTGGGAGTCCTCCGGGAAGCTGCCACTGCCATCCCTGGTCTCTGAACTTCCCCCACCCCAAAGAGGGATGCTTCCCAGAGGCACCATTCGCCTGCAGATAGTCAGGGCTGCTGCAATGAACAGCTGTGCAAGCGTTTGGGAGGCAGAGATGCCAGACAAAATCAGGGGAGGGAGGGAAGGAAAGAATGAGGGACAGAGGCCAGTGTTGCCCATGGCACCTCTGATCATCATTCAAGGTACCCCAGGGTGCCACGGCACACAGGTTGAAATATAATCCACACTTACTGGATTATAAGTGTGGGCGTCCTGCTCTTTATTCTTACTGCCTTCAGTAGGGTGGATGGCCTCCCCTCCCCGAACCCCACTGCCCCGTGACGTCATGCACTGAGACAACAAGGTGAGGCATTGTAGGGGGTGCAGCATTCTCCCTCGTGTTGTGAACACCTGAAGCCATCTGCCCAGGCAGGGCACAGAGCGAACCTTCCCACTCTCCCCAACGCAGCCACCCCATCATGCACTCTGCCAGCAAGTCCAGGCTTCGTGAGCAATTAAGGGATTAGAGGAGAGGAGTGGTGCTGGGGATCCCACCCACTTGAGTCATGCCAGGGCTGAGCCCAAGAGGCCCCTCTCCACACACCCCTGCCTGTAGGTGTAAGATGGTGGAGCTGGAATGTTAATGCTGGAGTGTACCAAGGCGCAACGGGGAAGGGCAGCTGGTGAGGGAGCCCCTCGCCGCACACCCCTGCCAGTAGGTGTAAGATGGTACAGCTGGAATGTTAATGCTGGAGTGTACCAAGGCGCAACGGGGAAGGGCAGCTGGTGAGGGAGCCCCTCGCCGCACACCCCTGCCAGTAGGTGTAAGATGGTGGAGCTGGAATGTTAATGCTGGAGTGTACCAAGGCGCAACGGGGAAGGGCAGCTGGTGAGGGAGCCCCTCGCCGCACACCCCTGCCAGTAGGTGTAAGATGGTACAGCTGGAATGTTAATGCTGGAGTGTACCAAGGCGCAACAGGGGAGGGCAGCTGGTGAGGGAGCCCCTCGCCGCACACCCCTGCCAGTAGGTGTAAGATGGTACAGCTGGAATGTTAATGCTGGAGTGTACCAAGGCGCAACAGGGGAGGGCAGCTGGTGAGGGAGCCCCTCGCCGCATACCCCTGCCAGTAGGTGTAAGATGGTACAGCTGGAATGTTAATGCTGGAGTGTACCAAGGCGCAACAGGGGAGGGCAGCTGGTGAGGGAGCCCCTCGCCGCACACCCCTGCCTGTAGGTGTAAGATGGTGGAGCTGGAATGTTAATGCTGGAGTGTACCAAGGCGCAACGGGGAAGGGCAGCTGGTGAGGGAGCCCCTCGCCGCACACCCCTGCCAGTAGGTGTAAGATGGTACAGCTGGAATGTTAATGCTGGAGTGTACCAAGGCGCAACAGGGGAAGGCAGCTGGGGTAGCAGGGGAGGTGAAACACAGAAGGGGTGAGGTCCAAGTACACCTGGGTGTAGCACAGGGCGCAGGGGTTGGAGACAGGGGACTTGGTGATCCTTGGTGGCTGCTCAGCAGCACCTGTTATGGAGAGGGAGTGCATCCTGTCCATTGAGACAAAGGACACATTCTGTGAATGGCTCCTGGGAACCAGCTGCCAGGCACCTTTACTGTCCCAGCCGATCGAATCCCTTTGTTTCTTTTATTTACAGAAGCATTCATACAGCGCCAATTCATACAATATAACATGGTGGGGTAAACAATATATGCAGTAAAGCACCTTTTTAAAAAAATCATTAAATGACTGGCTAATAAAAAATTAAGCAGCAATGTACATACAAAAGTCTTCAAAGAGGCACCTGAATATCAAAGGTAAGGGTGCCTGTTGTTTCTCGACTGAGTGTTCCACAGCAGGCATGTGCTGGCAGTACGTGCCCAACTTCTGTCTGAGGCCTTTGTAGCATGGGGAACAGCTGGTGATCTCCGTGATGGAGCTGGGGTATAAGGGCTCTGGCGGTCCACAAGTTATCTTGGATCCAAGTTGTTTGGGGATCTGTATACAAGAGCCTTAGGGATGTGGGTGGCGCTGTGGGTTAAACCACAGAGCCTAGGACTTGCCGATCAGAAGGTTGGCGGTTTGAATCCCTGCGACGGGGTGAGCTCCCGTTGCTCGGTCCCAGCTGCCAACCTAGCAGTTTGAAAGCACGTCAAAGTGCATGTAGATAAATAGGTACCGCTCCGGAGGGAAGGTAAACAGCGTTTCCGTGCGCTGCTCTGGTTCGCCAGAAGCGGCTTAGCCATGCTGGCCACATGACCTGGAAGCTGAACACCGGCTCCCTCAGCCAGTAAAGCGAGATGAGCGCCGCAACCCCAGAGTCGGCCACGACTGGACCTAATGGTCAGGGGTCCCTCTACCTTTATACAAGAGCCTTGAACCTAGCCCAGTAGCCAATGAGCAGCCTTGTTAGGGGACTGAGTATTAATCCACGCTGCAAAGACAGCTGAGCATTTCCTGGCCCCCCTTTCTGGTCCATGCAAACGAAAACCAATGCTGCAGGGAGTTGGGGGATGATTTGCCCTGGAACCTGCCAACAAAATGTTGCGGTTTACTTCAGTCTCTGTCACTAGCATTCTCACATGCTGCCCCTTCGCTCCCAAGAGAATTCGTTCAAATCCGATGCGCTAACATCAGGATTGCAGGAGATGGGATTGGTTGGCCAGCATCCATGTCACCCTCTTCTCCTCCCCACGGATGGACTTTTTGCTTCAGGTGTGAAAATGCCCAAGGCAAGAACTGTCCAAAGTCCTTGAGGTCAACCCAAGACATTTTGGCACCTGAAGACCCAGCACAACCGACCAGGAAGTTCTCCCATGCAAATGCTACTGCAACCACCGTCAGGCTGTGTCCCCCTTGAGCTGATCAACCGCCTCCCTTCATTTTGCTCCAAATCCACCATTTGCAGGAGCTGCCTCGTAGCAGGGCCAGTTGTGCTGCAGGGCACAACTGGTTCAGCCACTGGGCACCACACCACACAGGTTGCCACAACAGTGATGTAGAACAGAGCACAAGAGGCAGGGGTGCCGAATATTAGCGTCACTGAAATTTGACAGCTCAAGTCAGCCACTAGCAGAGCTGACGGCCCACCAAGTCCCCACCGCTTCATTTACCCAGACATATCCTCTCAAATATATGTATTCAGCTGGAGTTCTCATGCCAGTGCAAAGCTGGAAACAGACGACAAATTCCTCCCTCCCCCAAAAGTAATTTTATTTATTACTGTCAATAGAGATCCAGTAAAAATCAAAATACAAATAACAATTAAGGGAGAAGTATAGGTAATAATAAGGGACGTGGGTGGTGCTGTGGGTTAAACCACAGAGCCTATGACTTGCCGATCAGAAGGTCGGCGGTTCGAATCCCCGCGACGGGGTGAGCTCCTGTTGCTCAGTTCCTGCTCCTGCTCCTGCCAACCTAGCAGTTCAAAAGCACGTCAAAAGTCCAAGTAGATACATAGGTACCGCTCCAGCGGGAAGGTAAACAGCATTTCCGTGCGCTGCTCTTGTTTGCCAGAAGTGGCTTAGTCATGCTGGCCACATGACCTGGAAGCTGTATGCCGGCTCCCTCGGCCAATAAAGCGAGATGAGCGCCGCAACCCCAGAGTCGGTCACGACTGGACCTAATGGTCAGGGGTCCCTTTACCTTTACCTTTTATAGGTAATAATACAACAGAATGAGAAAACAATAATAAGGGTGAACTAAATGTTCATCTAGATGGAATGTATGTGTTTGTGCACACACACATGCTTGAGTAACTAACAATGTCCCAAGGAGTATTTATAGGTTTGTATTTTCCTGTACTTTCTTGCACTTCATAAGCATGCTCCATTTCCCCACAGAACAATTACAGAGTTGCAAAAGACATTTTTTTAAGGCGAGATGAAGTTGTGTGATAGCTCCATCATGCCTGTGTGGTGGTCACACACATTTCTTTCTCTCACTGTTTTCTCTGGGCAAATAGCTGGGTTTTTCCCCCAGGTTTTGAAAGCACACTACAAAAACCTGCAGCGCCTGTTTGCCCAGAGAGTGACGAGGGAACACACCAAGGACACATAGGCACCTATCACAAATAAGCTCATCAGGTTCAGAGTGGAAATTGGGAGGGGTCTCTTTGAGGGAGGGCTGCTTCAAGCTTGGCAAGGTCCACCCAAGACTAGGGTTGCCATAGGATTGACTAGGGTTTCAAAAAATGAAAATAGTTGTTGAGCTTTTATTGGCCAAAGTTGTTCAGCTTTTGGGGGGGGGGGAGTAGCAAAGGTGCTGAGCTTTTGTTTTAGTTTTGTCCAAACTTTTTGAGCTATTTTAAAGGAAATTTACCAAAATCTAGACTTTGGGACATTTCAGCAATTTCTGCCCAGACACTGTTTCTGACTGCCGTATTCCGGCATTGTCCAGGGAATTCTGGCCGTGTGGCAACCCTACGCCAAGACCCTCAAGTTAAGGCCAGCTCATGATATCTTCATGCAGGAGGAGGATGCAGGAGAATTCATGCCCTACTCCCAACAATAATTAACGTGGGATATTCTCCACCAGGACATTTCCCCATGGGAGCCACACTGCGTGCAAATCCATGAGGTCAGGGTAAGAGTTGCGGGGCGTATCTGTCTCTAGCCCATCTCTGGGAGCACAGGCCATTCCTGGAGGACCTTGTATCCCTGTGTAGACACTGCTGCTGTGTGGAGAGAGGGCAAGCTCCCTCTGGCCCAGCGAGCTCTGTTTAGCAGTTGTAAGCGCATGGAGTGGGAGGGGGCAGGCAAGGGGGTGACGTGAGGGCGCCCGGCAGTTGAAACAACCCCGTCAGGAAGTCCTTGTCTGTCCAGAGCTTTTTGATGTATGCTCCACTATAAATAGGCCTGGAGGAAATGGAGCTATCCTGGAAGCAGATCCTTCCTTTTCCACCCCCACTGCACACCCATGCTGAGTGGGCTGAACTGCAGTCTGGGCAAGGGGGGGCCAGAAAGAGAGGCAGGGGGCAGGGAAGGGGCCTTTCACCAATGCAGCCTGGAGATCGGGGCAAGGCAGCAGAGATCTGGGTCCCCTGGCCTGGCTGGGTCTTATCTAAACCCAGCAAAGAATTTTCTGCAGTCAAGAGGCCAGTGGCGAGTGCAGCCTGGACTCAAGGCCACCAACAACCTCAGAGATTGCAGGGGCCGGTTTTTGTTATGGAGGGGGAGGCCAGGCAGTCTGCACATGCTCGGAGGCACTCTCTTCACATACTCCAGGGCTAAGCAGAGCTGAGCCCATAGCTAAGGAAAGACAACCCTGACCATTTCAGTTCTCCGAGTTTCTCATTTTTACAGGTCTTCACATTTCCGCAGCAATGTGCGATTTGTTTTAATCATGAAAATCCGCTAGCATTTTTGTGCATGCATTTTTGACTAATATATACACTTAGAACCCAATTTCCCTGATAGGCTTTTTTGTACAGTGGTACCTTGGGTTACAGACGCTTCAGGTTACAGACTTTGCTAACCCAGAAATAGTGCCTCGGGTTAAGAACTTTGCTTCAGGATGAGAACAGAAATTGCGCAGAGGTGGCACAGTGGCAGTGGGAGGCCCCATTAGCTAAAGTGGTGCTTCAGGTTAAGAACAATTTCAGGTTAAGAACGGACCTCCAGAACGAATTAAGTTCTTAACCTGAAGTAACACTGTATACTATTTTCTCATTGGTGTGTGAATTTGGTAGTTTCTTATTAAAATTCTAACGTAACAGAATTTCTCCTCCAACCTAGCAGTCAAAACAGCTAAGCTCTAGGATAAAACCCAGAGGGAGAGTGGCACTGCAAATACCCCCCACCCCTTTTACAGCTCAGCAATTCTCCCTCCCTGGATCGGAGCAACTAAAATACACAGTCATCACCACAGCCAGATGAGAGACATCGCTCTAAAGTGACTGCTATTTATATCTCCTGGTGGCTGGAGGCTCATTTTGCTGGGAGCCCAATGACAGCCCTGGTGGAGAAAAGGGAGTCTTTCAAGGTTTCATGTGATCCTTGGAGACAGTACTCCATGCCCTGGAATAAATATATGTCAGCATCTTATTTATTAATCACAGCAATATCCCAATCTTCCTCCAAGGTCCCCCAAGTAGGGCTAGCCTATTTTATTCTCACACTAACCCTAGGAGGATGTAGAATAGCAAAGTAACTCAGTGGCTGATTTGAGACCCACCCAAATGCAACATACTAAAGGAACATAGGAGGAACTTTGGTCTATCTAGCTCAGTGTTGTCTACACAGACTGGCAGCGTCTCTCCAGGGTTCTAAGGGATCTAGGGGTCTTAGTAGATCACAAGCTTAACACAAGTCAGCAGTGCGATGCAGCAGCAAAAAAACCCTAATGCTATTTTAGGCTGCATCAACAGAAGTCTAGGGTAGTCATAGTTCCACTGTATTCTACCTTGGTCAGACCACACCTGAAATATAGTGTCCAGTTCTGGGCACCACAGTTTAAAAAGGATATTGACAAGCCAGAATGTGTGCCAAGGAAGGAGACCGAGATGATCAGGAGTCTGGAAATCTAGCCTTATGAGGAATGGTTGAGGGAGCTGGGTATGTTTAGCCTGGAGAAGAGGAGACTGAATGGAGATATGGCAGCCATCTTCAAATATCTTAGGGGCTGTCCCATGGAAGATGAAGCTTGTTATCGCCTGCTCCGGAGGGTAAGACTTGAACCGATGACTTCAAGTTACAAGAAAAGAAGTTTTGACTAAACATCAGGAATAACTTTCTGACAGTAAGACAGGGGAACAGACTCTCTCGGGAGATGGTGGGCTCTCCTACCTTGGAGGCTTTTAAGCAGAGGTTGGGATGCGTGAGGGACGCGGGTGGCGCTGTGGGTAAAAGCCTCAGCGCCTAGGGCTTGCCGATCGAAAGGTTGGCGGTTCGAATCCCCGCGGCGGGGTGCGCTCCCGTTGCTCGGTCCCAGCGCCTGCCAACCTAGCAGTTCGAAAGCACCCCCGGGTGCAAGTAGATAAATAGGGACCGCTTACTAGCGGGAAGGTAAACGGCGTTTCTGTGTGCAGCTCTGGCTCGCCAGAGCAGCGATGTCACGCTGGCCACGTGACCCGGAAGTGTCTCCGGACAGCGCTGGCCCCTGGCCTCTTAAGTGAGATGGGCACACAACCCCAGAGTCTGTCAAGACTGGCCCGTACGGGCAGGGGTATCTTTACCTTTACCTTTTGGGATGTGTGTCCATGCTTGAGTTTTCTGCATTGCAGAGGGTTGGACTACATGACCATCTAAGTCCTTTCCAACTCCACAATTCTGTGATTTTATTCCTCTTTGGGTCAATAGAGAAGATCAGGTTATCAGAGCAAATTAGGCCTGCTCTTTTATTTGCTAAGAACATACCTACCAGGAACATTTAACCTGATATTTATACCACTTTAACTTTCCCCAAAGAATGCTTGTGGTTGCAGTTTGAACAAGGTGCCATGAATTCACTACTGAGGAATCTCTATCCCACCCACAGTCCAGAACTGTAGTCCTCACCCCCCCCAATTGCTGGGCAGATGGACTGGGGGAAGAGCAAACCATTCAAAGAGTATGATGTTCAGAGAGGTCTGAACACTGACCTCAACCTCTCCTTTTAGAAGTTAAGCAGAGACACTTGTTGGTTGCACCCAGCCCTGGTTCTCCCAGCCCAGCCCAGCTACCCTTAGAGGCTCTTAGGCCTCTTGGAGGGGAGAAGATGCTTAATCCTTCTTATTCAGCCACCTGCCACCTCCCCTGCCCCCCCCCCGAACTTCCCTTCCGGGCATTTTGTGCTTCAACGCCATGTTTGCAATGCAACCACAGGGTTGGAAAGGCGGGTAGTGGCAGCTGGCAAGGACTAAACAGCACCCAGAAGCCACCCATACTTCCTCTGTGGCAAGGATATGTTGCAAGTTTAAAAAAAGGAAATGGGGGCTTAGGACTGCACAGGACTGTTAACCAGCAGCTCGAAGGCACCCCAGTTCCCAGGAACTTTCCAAAATAGGAGCAAGCGAGCACACAAAGGAAATGAGTCGAGGCCCAAGCAGAAGTGTTTGAGGGGGGAAGCCTGGGATCGAAAGGAGCGATGCAAAGTGTTCTCCTGTTGAAGGTCCAGAGAGCCAGGCCCAGGGTGAGCCAGGGGGCTGCCAGGGCAAGAGAGGAGGGGGCCTGTTGGTGCCAGTCTCGTGTTGCCAGCCTGACAGGGCAGGGGCTCCAATACTGCCCATCAACCCCACCCCAGGTAGGCATGGGCGTAGCCTAGGGCTGCCATACATCCAGAACTTCCCAGAAATAGCCAGGATTCGTCCATCAAAAATGGAGTCCGGGCAGAATTATTGCAAAGCGTCCAAATGCCCAGGAAAACCCAGGCATATGGCAGTTCCATATCGGAACTGTTCATTTTCCTTTAAAAAATAGGTTAAAACCTTTTTTTAAAAGATTCCGCAGAGTAGGGGGGAAGGGGGGCAGCTGTTCCCCTCAAATGAAGTACAGTGGTACCTCAGGTTACAGATGCTTCAGGTTACAGACTCTGCTAACTCAGAAATAGTACCTCGGGTTATGAACTTCGCTCCAGGATGAGAACAGAAATCCCACGGCGGCAGCGCAGCAGCAACAGAAGGCCCCCTTAGCTAAAGTGGTACCTCAGGTTAAGAACAGTTTCAGGTTAAGAACGGACCTCTGGAACGAATGAAGTTCTTAACCAGAGGTACCACTGTAAATAAAAATACTTAACTAACTGACCCATTGCGTCACAGATACCCCGATTCTGCCCGCCACATAAAACCTGTCCCCCCCCCCCAAAAAAAAAGAATCCTGGCTACATCCATGCAGCTAAGCCAGCCTTTTTCAACTTGGGGCCCCCAGAGATTGGACTACAACTCCCATCATCTCTAGCTAGCAGGACCAGTGGCCAGGGATGATGGGTCTCCAGATGTTGTAGCAAAGCACACACAACTGGCGGGGGGAGACCCCAGGGTGCCTCGCAAGGGGCGAGGCGAGGCTCCCTCCTTTCTGCCGCAGCAGCAGCAGCAAGCGCTTCCCTCGCGTGCAACGGCGGCTTCCTCGCCCAGCGGCGGATGAGGCGCGCCCGAGCGTGGGCCGGGAAGGCGGGCGAAGCGGCTGCTCGGGAACAGCCGCCGGCGGAAAAGCAGCCGCGCCGCCCGCACGTAGCGCACGGGCCGAGGATGCGCTGGGGCGCGGCGCCCTCTCGCGGCCGAGGCTGAGCGTTGCCGCTGAGGATCCCGCGGGGCGTCGCTGTTGGGATGAGTTGGTCACCCCGGATCACACAAAACTCCCATTGCAAAGCATGCGGGGGTGGGGGAGTTTTGCATCTCCTAAACACACACACACACCCGCCGCCCACAGCGTTATCGGTGGCCAGTGGGTCGTTCGTTTTGGATCCAGGTATGTGTGTATCTGATTTCAGCCTTTAGGTTCTTCATTTTGGAACAGGTCTTAATAATCACAACTGGAAATGATGGCTAAATTGATGTCGTATAACTACTTGCTTATGTTCTGGGCCTGCAGTTCCCATCATCCCCGACCACTGGTCCTGTTAGCTAGGGATGATGGGAGTTGTAGTCCCAAAACAGCTGGAGGGCCAAATTTGGCCATGCCTGCTGTAGAAGAATGAGACTCCCGGTTGTTTCAAAGGTGCGTAGAAGAAGGAAAGGGCAACTCTGGCTTGGCTGACTCTGGAGGTCCTCAGTGTATTTCTGCGTGGCTCTTGCAATGCCAGCCGGGCATTTATATATAAAAATATAAAGCAGTATAAAGGTAAAGGGACCCCTGACCCTTTAGGTCCAGTCACGGATGGCTCTGGGGTTGCGGTGCTCATCTCGCTCTATAGGCCGAGGGAGCTGGTGTTTGTCCGCAGACAGCTTCCAGGTCATGTGGCCAGCATGACTAAGCCGCTTCTGGCGAACCAGAGCAGCGCACAAAAAACGCTCTTTACCTTCCCGCCGGAGCGTTACCTATTTATCTACTTGCACCTTGTGTTTTCAAACTGCTAGGTTGGCAGGAGTAGGGACCGAGAAACGGGAGCTCACCCTGTTGCAGGGATTCAAACCGCCAAACTTCTGATCGGCAAGTCCTACGCTCTGTGGTTTAACCCACAGCGCCACCTGCGTCCCTATAAAGCAGTATAGAAATGAAATAAAAATAATAATCCCAAATGTGTGTGCACTGGTTGAGTTGACTAGGGCACAGAGCTAATGGAAGAACTTCATCCTGCACACATCAGGAGCGAGTGAACGCAAAATGCCAAATGGCAGGCACCCCTTTTCCAGTTCCCAACTGGGTAAGGAGCCAGAGACTCCCGTGAGCCCTTCACTAACCCAAATGGCCTATTGAGAAGGCCAGTAATGCCATTGTGGATGGCAGCAGCCAGCAGAGGGCAGCATTACCAAGAGGTGAGGTGAGTGATGGCAGATCTTGGGCTGCCATCAATGAGGGCAAGAGAGGGCGGTGGGAAGCTCTGACCTTTTGAAGCAACCCCGTTCATTTCAGTAGGACTTGCACAGAGACCCCTCTCTTGGGGTTGTGCCTGTGTTCATTAGTGAGGAGGAAGAAGGGACATTTGTGTTCCCTGCCACCCAAGAGAAGTCCAGAGACCACCAAGCTGAGATATTTTGCTTCCCTGGGTTATTTCATCCTGCATTCCCAAAAGGCATGCAACACCCTCTGGCAATGTTGTGCACCACTGTCCAGACTTGTGATTTCTAGCAAGTGATATTACAAAGTAAAGGAACCCTGGACAGTTAAATGAAGTCAAAGGCGACTCTGGGGTTGTGGCGCTCATCTCACTTTCAGGCCGAGGGAGCCGGCGTTCGTCCACAGACAGGTTTCCGGGTCATGTGGCCAGCATGACTAAACCGCTTCTGGCGTAACGGGACACTGTGATGGAAACCAGAGCGCATGGAAATGCCGTTTACCTTCCCGCCGGAGGGGTACCTATTTTTCTACTTGCACTGGCATGCTTTCGAACTGCTAGGTTGGCAGAAGCTGGGACAGAGCAATGGGAGTTCACCCCGTTGTGGGGATTCGAATCACCGACCTTCTGATTGGTAAGCCCAACAGGCTCAGTGGTTTAGGCCACAGTGCCACCAAAATACATAGATAGGCAACAGAGAGATTGTGTATCCCTTCGAACTCTACAATTCTGTGACACCAATGGCTACAACAGCACATGAAATCGGAACTGTGATGCTTCTATCTTGATCCAAGGAGCTTAGTGTAAGATTTTGCTCTCCTGGTCAAAAAAGTTGGAAAGGGATGGAGCCACAATGGCTAGGAGTTCTTGATAGCCTTGTTCTCCATGAACTTGTCTAGTCCTCTTTTGAATCTATCCAGATTAGTGGCCATCATTACCTGTTGGGGGAATGTGATTCATAGTTTGCACAGGGCCAGAGCAGAAACTTGATTCATTTCGCATTTAAAGAGTCAATCTGCCTAATTCACACTTTCTAAAATGATAAGGAAACAAACACGGCCATCCTTGGAAATGCCCCTTTCTGCAAATGCTGCAAAGCAGTTTGCCAGCCAGGTAACACATACACTAAGATACGGAGTACTTAACAAATGCATATATTAGTGAAATAAAATACAAAAGCGTTTTCTATCTGGGGAAATCGCTCTGCAAAAATGGGTCTATTAGGCAGAATTGTATATAAAAAGGTATATAGTACATTAGGGTGGCTATACTGTATTTCAAAAAGTGAAGATCCAGACACAAAAGTTGTTGAGTTTTTTTAGTTTTGAGGGGTTTTTTGTGTTGTTGTTTTTTTTTTTGTTGTTTTTTTTGTAAAATCTCAACAACAAAGTTTTTGAGCTCTTTTTAAATGAAAATCACCAAAATCTACACAGCCGACATGGGCTGCCATACATTCGGATTTTGCTGGATATTTCAGCGATTTCTGCCTGCACACTGCTTAAGGGGGGTGAATACTGGCTATACCTGGAATATTCCAAATGTATGGCAACCCTATAGTAGGATAGATTTGCACAAAAATGCTGGCAAATTATCATGAAGTTACTATTTTAAAATTGCAGTTGGAAAAATTAGTGAGAAACTGACATGGCTGGATTGGTCCATTGCTAGTGAAAAAGTACTCCCTTCTGAGGCTGCATTTAATATTTTAATTGTTGTATTTTAATCTTGTTTTAAATTGTATTCATTCAACTTGTTTTTATTATTGCTTGTTAGCCACCCTGAGCCCAGCCTTGGGAAGGACGGGGGTATAAATAATAATAATAATAATAATTATTATTATTATTATTATTATTATTATTATTATTATTTTGTCTGTCCTGAATCTTCCACATTCATGTCTCCATGATGCAGGCGACCTCCCTTGGGCCTGGTACAGTCAGGCTGGTGCTGAGGAACAGGTGCTCAGGGCCACCCCACCCAGCTAATCAACCTCTGCGTGGGCAGCGCTGATTTGGATGACTCATCTGGCTGAGTTTTGTGCATGACCTGTCCCTGCCTGAGCACCCTTCCTTATGGTCTAAGGTAAAGGTAAAGGACCCCTGACAGTTAAGTCCAGTCGTGAACGACTCTGGGGTTGCGGTGCTCATCTTGCTTTACAGGCTGAGGGAGTTGGCGTTTGTCCACTCCGCAGACAGTTTTTCCAGGTCATGTGGCCAGCATGACTATGCCACTTCTGGCAAAACCAGAGCAGTGCATGGAAATGCTGTTTACCTTCCTGCCGGAGTGGTACCTATTTATCTACTTGAACTTTAACGTGCTTTCAAACTGCTAGGTTGGCAGGAGCTGGGACTGAGCAACGGGAGCTCACCCCGTCACAGGGATTTGAACCGTCTACTTTCTGATCGGCAAGTCCTAGGCTCTGTGGTTTAGACCACAGCCCCACCCTTCCTTATGGTTTAGCTTGTATCTATTTCCTCCTAAATTTGCTGCATCTGGCTGTTTGTGTGCTATCCATGCAACTACCTCCAGGGACAAAAACTACGATTGCAAAACGGAACCGCCAGTCATGGCCCTACCTGCGTTGGCCAACCTGGACGGGAATCATCCTTTACTATCATGCAAGAGGAAAATAAACACTAGGCATCCAGGTGAGCTGACTCAGCCCATGCACTGCTGGAAGAACCACCAGTCCAACCCTCCAACACAGTGTTTATGTTTAAAGATGTAATACAGACTGTGAGGATGATCAGGTGTCTTTAGAAAAGACAGTAGTTGAAGATGTTCCTCTATTTGAAGGGCTATCTGGTCCAAGTCCAGTTCAAATATAAAGTTGCCCATCTATAGCAGGCTGAGTGGGCACGTATGTTTATATTTAAATTATAGCATTTATTTATAATTTTGCACACATACATATAAATCAGTACATGCACATTTGTGGCTCGCTTTACTTAGTACAGTGGTACCTCGGGTTAAGAACTTAATTCGTTCCGGAGGTCCATTCTTAACATGAAACTGTTCTTAACCTAAGGCACCACTTCAGCTAATGGGGCCTCCCGCTGCTGCTGCCCGATTTCTGTTCTCATCCTGAAGCAAAGTTCTTAACCCAAGGTACTATTTCTGGGTTAGCGGACTCTGTAACCTGAAGTGTCTGTAACCTGAGGTACAGCTCCCGTTGTTTGGTCCCAGCTCCTGCCCACCTAGCAGTTCGAAAGCACGTCAAGTGCAAGTAGATAAATAGGTACCACTCCAGTGGAAAGGTAAACGGCATTTCTGTGCACTGCTCTGGTTTGCCAGAAGCAGTTTTGTCATGCTGGCCACATGACCTGGAAACTGCGGACAAACGCCGGCTCCCTCGGCCTATAGAGTGAGATGAGCGCGCAACCCCAGTCGTCCATGACTGGACCTAACGGGGTCCCTTTACCTTTACCTATTGTGGCACTGTAGTCAGTCAGGCTTTGTTGACCTTTAGTTTAATTAAAATTCAGGCATTTCTAACTTCTGCTAGACAGCAGGCGGGGTTAGTCTTTTAGAGCAGAAACCGAGCCTCGAAGATTAATGGATCCAACTTCTTCAGATGTTCTGCTACTGTCCTTGGTTTTATTATTTTTACGCCTTCTGGAAGTGCCACTGTGGCTCTGAAAGCTATAAATCCAAGAAGGAATAGCCAGTTGCCCCAGAATGCTGTTATGTTCCTGGTGGTTCTCCTCTTTGAAGGCTAAAGGCTACATACAGTCCCTTACGCCACAAGAAAACCTGATCCCCTTTCAGACCCAAGTGGGGAATGTGCGGCCCTACAGAGGCCACTGGGCTCCAACTCCCCTCCATCCATTGGGCAGTAACAGTGGACCCTACTCTGTGGCACTCAAGACACTGCTGAGATCACACTTCCAGCACTTGAACAGCAAACTTGTTCTGATTGTATGGTTAAAATGAGCTGGTTTTTAATCTCCTTTGTTTGAACAACTTACAAACTACTGAGCGCCAGTGTCTCTAAGTGGTGTACCAAAAAGATACAATCTGTTTCTGGAAGGCCACAGGTTTGCTTCCTGTGCTCCCAGCTTCAAGGTGCCATAGGAGTCTTTCTCCAAATTTCTAGTAGTGATACCCAGAGAGGACAATTGCTTGAAGCCCCACTAACAGAGGTTGACACAAGCAGAGGCGTAGCGTGGGGGGTGCA
This sequence comes from Podarcis gaigeae, assembly GCF_964106915.1. Taxonomy (NCBI): domain Eukaryota; kingdom Metazoa; phylum Chordata; class Lepidosauria; order Squamata; family Lacertidae; genus Podarcis; species Podarcis gaigeae. Next base: position 34,890,263 of record NC_139694.1, read on the forward strand.
GGGGGGGCCGGCCGCACCGGGCGCAACATCTGGGGGTTAGGGAAATCCACGGGTTAGGGGGCGCAAATCCACGGGTTAGGGAGCGCAAATCCATGGGTTACTTACCTTGCCCCGGGTGCTGATAACCCACGCTACGCCACTGGACACAAGGACATCCTCTTCTATGCTCCCATGTGAAATCTGTGTTACAGGAATTAGAGCTGACCTCAGTTTGCCACCCCTCTTCTCCTGCGTAAATAGGTGCCAAATATTACACTGCTGTTTTCTATGCAAACATTTGGCAGAATGTTTTAATTTTCATGTTTGGTTTCATTGACTGATTGGCACTTCATGTTGTCAGTTGGTACCATCGCTTTGATTGGGTGATATGCGGACACACAGAGTGCAACAACAGCCACAACCCAACAGCTGCCATGCAACAAATGCTTTTTGTACTAGTGTCACCTGTGCATTTAACCAATCAAGAAACAGGTGGGAACAGGTGGGTCTGTCTGTCTCTCTCAGTCTTTTACACGCAAAAACACCCCAAGAAGCATTTCAAATTTGGGTGATCAGCTTTCAGAGAAAGCTTTCAAAGACCCACAAAACAGCCGCTACTCATCTAGCACAAGGCTGCTTTCTTTATCTGACCATGCGGCACCCAGTATCAAGGCTGGGGCTCAGGGGCACTGCCACCATCCTGCTAATAATTAAATGCTGTGTGCCAGTCGTTACTTGCTCCCTGTGACTCAGGACTATGTAATCTGGAAGTAAATGTCCCAACTAGCACTGTTGGGTTTCACTCAAGGCTTGTATTATGACTATAGAGTTCTCAGTGCTACAACTGCCCTGCAGGTTTGCCAGGGACCTCACCCCAAAACTTGTTGAGAAATAGGTAGCTTGAGCTAGGCAACCATTTCAGTGACTTGAGGTTGATAGCAGTGTTCAAATTTACCTTTGAATACAGTGGTGCCCCGCAAGATGAAAAACCCGCTAGACGAAAGGGTTTTCCGTTTTTCAAGGCGCTTCGCAAGACGAATTTCCCTATGGGCTTGCTTTGCAAGACGAAAACGTCTTGCGAGTCTTGTGAGTTTTTCCCCCTTTTTCTAAGCCGCTAAGCCGCTAATAGCCGCTTAGCCGCTAATAGCACTAATCCGCTAATAGGGATGCTTCGCAAGATGAAAAAACCGCAAGACGAAGAGACTCGCGGAACGAATTATTTTCGTCTTGCGAGGCACCACTGTATACTTGTCAAAGTCCTATTATTTAGACTTTCTGCCACAGGCACAGCAATATTTTGGAACAGGTTGTGGAATAAAATTTCAGTATGCTTTCCTTATACTTCTTTCAGGGCATGAAGGAACACTTCATGATCACGCTGTGATACAAGCCACTATACCCAACCTGATTATGGAATCCTGTACCAAATGAAGACATGGATGTTACATGAGAAGAAGCTCATTTGAACCACCAATGCTCAAGAAGGCATGGAACAGGGACAAACCTAGATTAAGGGCAGGGATGGGCAAATCAGCCTATTCCCATGTCACCCATGTGCATATATGTTTACTCAAAAGCCTGGTCTGTCCTCTTCCAGCATGCATCCCACACAAAGTATGCATTTGTACTGAATGTAATTTCTCTGAGCACACATATTTCTGAATATTTTAAGTATCTTCTGATATGCCTTGGAGCATTTGGGAAATATGAAAGCTGGGAGGTTTAATGTGCATTTTAGTCCTGGAGGTACAAATAAGATCTAATTGGCACATTGCTTTAAGCCATAGTTATAGATTGTGCTTTAAAGGAGTGCATGTGCTGTTGAGATTGCAGGTGCTTTGATCCTCCCCTGTACTTCTGGGAAAGAATTCATGGTCTTGCTTAGCATCGTGTCTCAACCCTGGCTCGTGGTTTCTTTCCTCTAAACAAACCATGGGTGGAAAGCCCAAAGCAAACCTTGTTTGCCGAGGCTGGATGTAATGCTCAGTGAGAACACAGTGTCTTTCCTGGCAGCAGCAGCAGCAAGAGTGGAAGGAAGCAGTGAAGCACCAACTTCAGCAGCGTTGCCCCAGCACCCTGGGCATCCACATATAAGTCAGTGTTTGTGGGGGTTTTGGTTCAAAGTAGGGCGCAAGTGGCGCTGTGGGTTAAACCACAGAGCCCAGGACTTGCTGATCAGAAGGTCAGCGGTTCGAATGCCCGCGATGGGGTGAGCTCCTGTTCCTCGGTCCCTGTTCCTGCCAACCTATCAGTTTGAAAGCATGTCAAAGTGCAAGAAGATAAATAGGTACCACTCTGGCGGGAAGGTAAATGGCGTTTCCATGCGCTGCTCCGGAAGTGGCTTAGTCATGCTGGCCACATGACCTGGAAGCTGTATGCCGGCTCCCTCGGCCAATAAAGCGCTGCAACCCCAGAGTTGGCCACTACTGGACCTAATGGTCAGGGGTCCCTTTACCTTTTTAGCCAAGGTGAGTCAATTCATTTGAGGATCATTTGCAAGAAAACAGTGAGAAACAACACACACACACACCATCTCCAAAAGAGAAGCCAAAAAAACAAATGTTGCGGTTTATGTTAAACCTTTTACAAAATAATACAATAAATGATTCAATAAATAGAAAAAAAATTACAAAATTACAGGATTTTTTTTAATACAGGGAAACAAAGAAATAAACCCAGAAACTTTAAAACTAACTGACTAGCTGGCTCCAAAGTGGAGCTGTGCAACACACCAACATCTCCACCAACACTAAGGGCCAAGAGGGGCTGGGCGCAGGACGCAGCCCCCTTGGCCCCATGCGCACGAAAAGGACCCCCTTCGGGACCCCTGGCCTCTTCATATATATTAACTTTTTAAAACATTATCTTGTCATCACAATAATCTAATTAGTAGCATGAGCTTGTTGTGGTTTGTTCCTGAGTAGATTTTATCCAGCAGAAAAAAGAAGTGGGATTTTGGAGCGGGGTGTCTCTGGAAATACCATTTAGCACCCCACTAGGGCCACTTAGAGACCTCCCCCCGCCTTCCTCCACGGGAAACACCGGACCGGCTGCGCAAGACACCCAGGTGGCAAGATCTAACAGGCGCCAACCAACCAAGTTAGGTGTGGCGCTAGGGGTGAGCCCCAAGATCTTCCCGAATAGCATCCAAAGGCTTTTTTTTGGGGGGGGGTGTTTATTGGATCACTGTGGCACAGCCACCTGGAAGGGCAAAACATTTCTGGCATGCCTGGCACTTCACAGCATCATCCTGAAACAGGGAAGGAGGTTTGAGGTATGAACTGTCTACCCACCAGCAGCTCCAGAATTCTAGACTGGAGGAGCCAGAGAACAGGAATCCTTCAGTTGTAGGAGTCTGAGGGGCATTAACTGGAAACAAAGGTAGTTCTAGAGGGACAGAAGAGGACACTGGGGCCCCCCAAAAATGGCTAAAGTGCCCCAACCTCCGCAAGTAGGGCCTGGTGCCAACCTGCCACCGACAAGCTAAAAGCCGAAGGGAAAGCTAAAATACTGACAAATTTGGTAGGGGTGGGCGGAAGACAGGGAGTCATGTTTGGGAAGGAAAGAGCAGGGGGGAGGAGGATGCCCCCCCATGCACAAATGGAATTAGAAGAATGGGTGAGGGACTGGAGAAACCCGTTGGCTTGGAGTGACAGGTTGCGTTCTGTGGCAGCGGGAGGGGGGGGGAATGTAATGTGTGCGAGACACCCCATTTTGGGGACCGAGACAGATGCCTTCCTGGTCTCTTGCAAAGGTGAAATTCCACAAAAGGGACGCAGCAGGGTTCCTGGCCTCAGTGGATGTGAGCAACCACCTGCTTCATTAGATCGGGCCAGGTGAACCCCAGAACGTGTCCCACCTACCACCAGCAGACCAAAACCAAGCAACTCTTCTACTGGCTCATCCAGCAGGAAGTTGTTCTCCTCGTCGCTCGACTTCTTGGAGAACATTTGCACTGGAAAAACTTAGGCAGCTCCGGCAGCGAGCCCCCCTTCCCCCCCTCTTCTGGCACTAGGGGCTCTGCTCCAGATGCTTTAGACACGAAGGGAGAGCAACTTAAATGTTATCAGTGCAAGGAGGTATCAGACGTTGACGGGTCGCCTACCCCAGCCCTGTTAAGGACACTCAAGCCCCTCTTTTGAGTCTCCAGACTTCAACACACAGGTTTGGGGCTTCAGACCTAAAGGGATCGGGGGGGGGGGGGGGACCGAGAGAGCCCATGCGGGTCTCAGCAAGGAAGATGATCAGCATTCATGCATCCCACCTGAGCTTGCATAAACAAAGCCCAAACCGACTCGCTAGGCTTGAAATATGACATCAGAACAGCAGCTGTGAAATTCCATGGGACTGGACCCCCCACCACTTGCAAGACCCCGCCAGGGCTTGGACCCTTCAACCAAAGTGGGGGGGTTCCTGTTTGCATTCCTGCAAGTTAATACTGAAAAACCGGCAACTCCTGGAGCCAAAGAACAAGCCCAACTCCTTCCTGCCCCACTGAGGCAGCCGAGGGAGCAGCAGGGGCTTCAGGCTTCAAACAGAGGCTATGCTCAGCCCAGGTGTTGCAGGGGAAAAAAACCCCTCCCCACCCCAAGGGCCTCCACATGGGACCCCCAGCTGAAGTGCAGGCTCATCTGCTACAGCCCCGGAGCACCTCCGCCGAAGGGAAGAGAGACATCGCTGCTCTCCCACCTCCAAGTAAAGGGATTTCTGAACCCAGGCAGAAGTCCAGGCTCCCCTTCATCACCCCGCCCCCAAAGCACTAGTGCCCCAAGGGAAACAGATCTTACCACCCCACCCTCCAAGCTAAAGTCCTTCTGATCAAGGGGAGAGAGGTGCCCCTCTGAACACCCTCCCCCCCCAGCCAAAGCATGCGCGCCCCAGAGCAGCCCCTAGCCAAAGCGCTCCCGCACAAGCAACATCAGTTTCTTTTTGCCCTTGTAGGTCTGTTTGAGGTTGTCAAGGAACTGGCTAAAGCGCATGTGCCCTTCGTGCGCCATCAGGAACGTCTCGCGGGCTTTCCCCAGGAACTCGATGAACTCGCCGTAGTGCCGGGGGCTGATGTGGGTGAGGCGCGAGTGAGTGGTGCTGATGTAGGCAGCCATGGCGGCCTCCAGGAGCTGGCAAAGAGGGGCTTTGTCCATCGCAAAGAGCTTCCCTCCGGCACCGGCGCCCCCCGCCCCGCGGCGCCCCCCACCCAGTGAGGCAAGGCCCGGGGGCGGAAGGCTCCAGCGGTGCAAGATGTCAGAGAGCATGGGGGCGCACTGGACGCTCTTGATGACCAGCGGGACAATGGCAGCCAGCTCGTTCTTGCCCAGCGACTGGCTGAGGGAGCAGGCCCAGAGGACGTCGTTGAGGGCGGGGTGGGTGTCCTGGTTGAAGGCGATGCTGAGGTGCGAGAAGGCCAGGGTGGCCAGCTTGTAGGCACGCAAGGGCAGCCCACGGTGCTCCATGTACCGGGCCACGGTAAAGAGGTGGGAGTGGCCCATGCCGGCAGAGGCCGCTGAATCCAGGACGATCTGGTAGGCCGCCTCAAAGGCTGCGTGGTTCTTCTCGCAAAGCGTCAGAGCCGGCAGCGCACAGTTCTGTGGGTCCTTCATGGCGCATTGCAGCGCCAGCGTCCGTGCGCAGCTGCACAGATCCTCCCGCTGCACTGTGCTCAGGCTCAGCCTCAGCAGCGTCGCATGCGTGGTGCCCGTCACCGCCACGATGGTTGTCGCCTCAATAGGCGTGAAGAGCGTGTACCAGTTCTGCATGATGTTCATCAAGGCCTGCACACCTGAAAGGGAAAGGGCGGGGGGGGTTTAAGCGCAAAAGTCACGAAGCAAAGGGCACCCACCCCCAAGGTATGGACCCTGAGCACTGCAGGCAAAGCAGAAACAGGGAAGGTGCAGCTCCCAAGAGGTCGCCGTCCCTTTGGTGGGAAAGAAGCAGGACCCATCAAGGATCGGAATCAGAAAAATCTTTATTTGCATCAGCCACTGCCCATGGCAATAAAAAAAAATGTACTGAAGATAGAGGTAAAAGCTTAACTACAGAAAACACATTTTCGGGGTTTACATTAATAATCAAATAATAGATCTTATTCTAACTGCCCCCGTTAAACACCTTGCAGTTTTTGCTGTCACCTGATCATCTTCACGGCCTAGGACCCTCGTACCTACGGGACCGCCTCTCCCGTTATGCCCCAAGGAGGACCTTAAGGTCCATAAATAGCAACACCCTAGAGGTCCCGGGCCCTAAGGAAGTTAGATTAGCCTCAACCAGAGCCAGGGCCTTTTCAACACTGGCTCCGGCCTGGTGGAACGCTCTGTCTCCTGAGACCAGGGCCCTGCAGGATCTGATTTCTTTCCGCAGGGCCTGTAAGACAAAGTTGTTCCACCTGGCCTTTGGCTTGGAATCAATTTGATTCCCTCCCCCTCTTTCTTTTTTACTTTCTCCTCCTGTGATGAGGCTGCATTTTAATGTTTTAATGCTGTATTTTAATCTTGTTTTTTAAGTTGTATTTCAATCAACTTGTTTTTATTATTGCTTGTTAGCTGCTCTGAGCCCGGCCTTGGCTGGGGAAGGCAAGTATAAATAAATTTTATTATTATTATTATTATTATTATTATTATTATTATTATTATTATTATTGATCTGCTAAAAGAAAGGACACAGTGGCAATGGTTGAGGGACCCGGCATGGACAATAACAGAGGGGTAATAACCTCACTCCTCAAATCTTCATAAAGAGTGCAAGCCAGAAGCACATGAGCCACTGACTCCATACTGCCATCTCCATAGAGACATAACTGTTTTTCCAGTGGAATTTTTTGAAACCAAGTACAAGTGCAGCCGAAGGCAGTATATTCAATCTTGCGAAAGACTAGGTGGAAAGTAATCATGCCACGGACAAAATTTCCTTATTGTGGCCACCAAGGACATTTTTGCGGCAGAGTGACCGCCTGCCCCAGCAGCCACACGACTTGCACTCACCAATCTCAGTGGCGCAGCTGACCAGCCAGCGGACCATTTCCCTCCGTCGCCAGGTCATGGTGTTGAGCGTCATTCGCATCACCTACGGGAAGAGCAGCGGGAGACAGGCATTTGCAAGACTGCGCGGAAGGAGCCACGAGGAATCTGAGGAAGCCCACTTGCGATGCCCTCCCTTCCTAGGATGGCTGTTCTTGCTGCTGCTGCTGCTGCTGCTGCTGCTCCTACTATTAAGTGAAGTCTCAGACAAGCATCCAGCACTACAATCCAGTGGTAGGCATGGAAAGAGGCAGTTTCCACCCTGTGTGCCCCTAGGGTGAAACCATTCATTCCCTCTCAAGTTCCCCACCTGCAAAAGGAGACCTTCAAAGGACAGGAAGAACTCCAAGAAAGGGCCTTGTGATACAACTGGCTCCCAGGGGAGAAAAGAACAGCACAAAGACAATGCAGGAGACTTCCGCTTAACTTTCTACTCCAGGGTCCCTTTCAACTCTACCAATCAAAGTTCAACATGCATTTACCGTAAAAATTATACAGTTTTTCAAGAATGCAGAAACCTCTTGCTCATCCAGGAACTTGATTTTAGCAAGGATAGTGGGTGGGAAATGAGCAAATGGTACAAAGATACTGTTTTAAAATTCCTTTTTTAAAAAAGCTCAGTGTCCCTGGTTAGTGAGAATCCACATCCTAAAGGAATCTATTATTTTCCTGCACAAAAATCATGAGCTCGGGATCCTCCACCTGCTGAGTATAAGCTGAAGAGCCTAAAAATTAATTTAATTTGGAATAGGCAGAAAATATAAAAAAACAAATTTAAGGAACCACACAAAGAATGAGAAGTCGAGTTTCAAAATGTTGAAGATATTATAAATTATTGAAATGTATAAAACTGAAGCTCATAAACCAACCATTAATTTATAAAAAGAAAAATTATCCATTTAGGCACTTGGCTGATGGGCAGTTCCTCAATAAGTCTGCCTCAGCTAGGGTTGCCACCTGTCCTGTATGATACAGGGTTATCCTTAATTTTGATGTAAAATGTTATGTTCTGTACTGATAAAGCGTTGTTTTTTTAAATATTGTCTGCCTATTCCAAATTAATTTACTCATTTATTCATCTACTTTAAATATATACTCTTATAAAACGGCAGGTTATTCCAATAATCCTGCCAATGTTCTTATCTGTTTACACTTTATTTGTAAATCTGCCATAAAACATTTCCATTCATTTATTTAGAAAAACAAACAAAATGGAAGAGCCGAGAGGAGTGGGCGATGGCGGTGGCCCTGCACCGAGAGTAGGGGGCAGGATCCGCTCAAAGGCGCCCTCACCTGCAGGCCAAGCTCCAGGGAGATGTTGAGCAAGGTGGTGTCTGGGGGCGTGTTAGCTGGCGTGGCAGTCTTGCAGGCATCTTGGGCCAGCTTGAAGAGCAAGGCTGGAGAGTGGATATTTTGCTGGATGGAGCCCAGAACCATGCGCAGCCAGTTGGGGTCCCCTAGAACGAGCCAAGGAAAGGAAAGTGTTTGTACTCTTCTCAGAGCCAAGAATAGACCCCACGCCTCTGGCCCACTGCTCTGAGCACGGACGCTCTTCTCCCTCCTGGAGCAGGAGAAAAACCTGTGGCTCCCAGATCTCTGACTTCCACCCACAGCTGGGGCTACCTTTAGCTGCTGTAAGCATGGCTGATGCCAGCTCACACTGCCGCGTCTCTAGGTGGCCGAGGGTGAACCAGCGGGGAAAGCGATTGGCCATCATGGAGTCCAGGGGGTTCTGGTGCAAGATGTCGCTGGCTGGCAGCACTGTCTCCAACACGGGCAGCCTGCGGGAATTGAGAGGGAAACTGGGTGAGGTTGTCGCTGTGGCAGAAAAAGAGGGACTACCGGTAGCCTTGCCTGCCAGAAGCAGAGGACCCCAGGAAAGGAAGGCCAGGCTCAAGCAGATATTTGGGGGAAACAGAATTTGGAAAGAGGATGGAGAAGCCAGAAATGGGAAGCGGCAAGGCCCCAGGACCCTTTCCTTTGGGTAGCACTACCGCAGATTCTGGCATATTAGGCAACTGGGCGTATAAGACGACCCCCCAGATTGGCAGCTGCCAATTTGGGGGGTCAACTTATACGCCCAGTCTTATACACAGCAGCTTCGCTGGGCAGTGGCAGTGAGCGGCGGGCTCCGCTCCGTGCCGGGAGGAAGCTGCCCAGCGAAGCCAGCGAAGCCAGGCGTATAAGATGACCCCCCTACCCAGCGTATAAGACGACCCCCGACTTTTTAGAGGATTTTCCGGGGTTAAAAAGTCATCTTATACGCTGGAATCTACAGTACTTTCAATGATTCCAGTTGATGGTATTTGGCAGCAGCTGGAAAAGAGCCTGGGATGGCCTGGGAGAGGAAGAGGGTTGGAAGTGGAGAAACACAGCAAAGCAGGACACAGCACAAGGCCTGTTGGACTGGATTCTGGCCACAAAGAACGAGGAGGAGGAACAGCAAAAGGTAGGAGAACAGCAGAGACAGAGCTAGATGCTCTAGTACCTGGAGTGGCGCACATGCTGTGCACCTGGGGGGGGGGGGGGCTAGCCGCCTGCGGCAAGCATCCCAGGGGGCCGCCCGCGGCAATGTCACCCCCCATCAGGGATGACACCTGGGTAGGACAGCCCCCACCGCACCCCCTTCCTCCACCACTAGAAAACAGCACTTTCCCCTATGTACCATCTGGAACCTCAATATCCTCTTCAGAGGCCTGACTCTGAATGCCCCCTCCAAACAAAGGCGAGGCAGGTAGGCGCTAGGGAGAAGGCCTTATTGTCCCTGGTCCCTCCCCAGCTATAGAATAGCCTTCCCAGAGAGGTTTGACTGGTGCCATCTTTATTGGCCTTTTCAGCACCCTTCTCAGCCAGACCTTTTAAAAACATCTTCTCAGCTTTAAACAGGAAGAAACATCACAGACAGAATACCTGCCACACACATGAAGAGCAAGGATATAGTTTGATTGCCTCACTTGTTGTATTATAAATTATTTACTGTGACAATATGAAGTTGTTGGATAAGGGATTGTTGTTTTGACCAGAGTGTAATTGAAATAAATAAGATTTTGGAATGCAGAAATAAAGTAAATCATCAATTCTAGCACACCGGGGGGAGGGGGGGCACCTAAATTATATAATCTGGTATCTGAATGATTGGTATTGGAAAGTGTATTGTAATCTGGCATTGTTATAATGAGGCTATTATTGGATTGTAATTGAAAACCAATAAAAACTATAATTAAAAAATACAACAATAAACTGTGTTTTAATCAACGTTTCAATGTTTCAAAAAGAAATGGGTTGTGAGCCACCCGGAAAACTTTTGTTGTGAAGTGTGGCTCTACAAATAAAGCAAGCCCAGCGAAGGGGAAGCAGGTCTACATACCTCATGGCTCGCAGGGCCAAGCGGTAGGCCAGCTCGGGGTCATATGGCAGCATGGCCGTGAAGAGGTAGCGAGCAAAGGTGTGCATGGGAACAGTTTCACGGAAGACGACCTCCCCAAATCCACTGAAGGGTCCCCCTGAGAGGAACAGGCAAGCGGGCGATTAACAGATTGATTAGCCAGCTCAAAGCACTTTGCCCAAGAAGAGAGGAGAACGAGGGCAGGTAACAATTCCCCAGCAGACAGCTAGCCACCTGGGGCTGGTTTGCACCAGCTGGTATCACTGGCCCTTCTCTGTATCCCACCAGGCCGCCACCGCAGAGCAGTAACATCACGCAGGGCCCCAATCCCCAGGGGACTCAGCACCCCCAACACAACCAAACCTTCTCTCTGCCAGCGACTCAACATCTGAGCCTGCATCCAACTGTCAGCATGTTGCAAGTCAGGTTCATGTTCAAGTGATGGGGACAGATAGTGGCTGGCCCAAGGTCACCCAGGGAGTGTATTATTATTATTATTATTATTATTATTATTATTATTATTATTACCCTGCCCATCTTGCTGGGTTTCCCCAGCCACTCTGGGTGGCTCCCGGCAGAATATTAAAAACACAATAAAATCAAACATTAAAAACTTCCTTAAGCAGGGCTGCCTTCAGGTGTCTTCTAAAAGTCAAAACAAAAAAATTTCCTTCCAGTAGCACCTTAAAGACCAACTAAGTCAGTTCTTGGTATGAGCTTTCGTGTGCATGCACACTTCTTCAGATACACAGTGTGTATCTGAAGAAGTGTGCATGCACACGAAAGCTCATACCAAGAACTGACTTAGTTGGTCTTTAAGGTGCTACTGGAAGGAATTTTTTTTTGTTTTGACTATGGCAGACCAACACGGCTACCTATCTGTTTCTAAAAGTCAGATAGTTGTTTATTTCCTTGACATCTGATGGGAGGGCGTTCCACAGGGCAGGCGCCACTATCAAGAAGGTCCTCTGCCTGGTTCCTGGTAACCTCACTTCTCGCAGTGAGGGAACCGCCAGAAGACCATTTTGTGCTTGGAAATGTATTGGGAGCCAACGTAGGTCTTTCAGGACTGGTGTTATATAGTCTCGGTGGCCACTCCCAGTCACAAGTGTAGCTGATGCATTCTGGCTTAGTTGTGGTTTCCGGGTCACCTTCAAAGGTAGCCCCCCGTAGAGTGCATTGCAGTAATCCAAGCGGGAGATAACTAGAGAATGCACCACTCTGGCAAGACAGTCCATGGGCAGGTGGGGTCTCAGCCTGCATACCAGATGGAGCTGGTAGACAGCTGCCCTGGACACAGAATTGGCCTGCGCCTCCATGGACAGCTGTGAGTCCAAAATGACTCCCAGGCTGTGCACCTGGTCCTTCAGGGGCACAGTTACCCCATTCAGGACCAGGGTGTCCTCCACACCTGAGTAGGGCTTTCATATCCGATCTTTCAGTTCCTAATTCAACACGTCACATTGCCCACTGCACCACACGGGCTCTCTCTTAAGCACCCGGTGCTGAAGGCACTCAAGAGACGCTCACGATCCCTGCACCCCATCCACTTCTCCCTTGCTGCCACCCTGGGAGTCCCTCGCTACCTCCTCCGCTCCCTTCAGAGGCATGGGGGGGGAGTGTCAGCTCTACGGGACCCATGGAACCCCCAGCCCAGCCCATCGTCCCCTTACCATCCAGGAGCAGGGCCACCTGCTTGCGGAGCACAGGAACCAGCCGCTCATCCAGCTCCATCTCGTCCAGGAGTCCAATCAGCTGCTCCTCACTCCGCACCACTTTGTCCTGGGCGTAGAGCCCCTCCGGCATGGACCTCTGTTGCCCGAGCCCCAGGAGCGCCACCTCCAGGGCCAGCATGAAGTACGACTCACCAGGACTTGAGGGCACTGGAATGTGCTGGTAGAGTGCCTTCTTGGGCTCCGATGCAGAATCTGGGGAGAGGTGGCACATGTAGGACCACAGAGCAGGAACAGAGCCTCCAGCTCCCACAGCTGCGCTCACATAAGGCAGCTGCCCCACCGCTGCAGCAAGCCTGTGTGTGGCCATGCCGCAACCAGGCTAGACACGGGTAAGCTCCTGCACAGGCACAACCCAACATGTGCAGAGCCCTTTCCTCATATGGCCACAGAATAATAATAAAATAATAATAAATTTTATTGATACCCCCGCCCTTCCCGGTTCAAAAACCGGGTTCAGGGCAGCTAACAACAAATTTAAAACAATTATAAAAGCAGCATAAAATACAGTATAAAAACATGAGTAACAATAAAAATCAAAAATCAATTAGATAATCCCCAGGGCTGGCTGGCTGAATTGGTCCTATGTGGGCCAGCGAGGAGGCCAGGGGAGAATTAGCTGTGGGGTCTCAGAGCGGGTGATCTTCATAAAAGGGGAGGGGGAGGGAAGAGAAGGGAAATAAAAGATCAGGCTGAATTCAAATTAAAGGCCAGGCGGAATAGCTCTGTCTTACAGGCCCGACGGAAGGAGGTTAAATCCTGAAGGGCCCTGGGACAGAGAATTCCACCAGGTCGGAGCAATCACTGAAAAGGCCCTGGCCCTGGTGGTGGATAGTCTGACTTCTAATTAAATCCGTCCCCTTTCACACCACCATGGCGCAAATCATTTGCCCAAAGTGGTCTTTTGGCTATCAGAACCTCAGCTACGGTCAGTTAATCTCAGGTGGCTCTATAGACCAGGCGCCAGCGTTGCTCAGCTATGAAGAAGGGCCTTGCAGCTCCCCCCACCCTCATTTCCCCCATGTGCCCACAGTACCTGGGTAGAGAGCCAGCACCTCATCATCCATCCGGCAGGCCTCCAGGAAGGTGCGGCAGAGACAACCGATGGGGTCGAGGGGGTGCCCTACCCATCCCTCCAGGTTGGTGATGCTGGTTGTGCCTTTGTGCAAGAGCTCTGGGTGGCGGAAGAGAAGAGGAAGGGATACTTCAGACACCAAGCCCCAAGCCCAAGCAGCCCCACCCCAAACGTCAGTCTCTGAAAACAATGCTGTGTGCTTAAGCAGTCGTGGAAAAGGCCGGCAGCTGCCTCCTCCAGGTCCATCACTGCTCAAACTCACAAGACCGTGTGTCTCAACTGTTCTCTGCTGCTTTCAATGAACAGAAATCCACTGCGAAACGTGCCAGTTCCTCACCAGCAAGTGCATTTTTGGACCAGGATTGCTCCTTTGCCCACTCTGGGACCTGATCTCAGCAGGACCCTGAAAGTAGCAGAGAACCCCTGTCCTTCTCCAAACTCTAGTGTCTCTTTTGCAGTCCTGCCGCGATGGTGAGGCCTGGGCTCTGCTGCCAAACTTTGCCTCCTCCCTTCCCTCCCTGCCTCCCATCCCAGTGTACTAAGCCCCGCTTGCCTTTCTTCTGCTGCTTGTAGCTCTCCAGCTGATGGCGTCGCTGCAAGCGCATGGCGTTGACCACAGCCACAGCCAGGCGCAGGGCCTCTCGGGGGTAACCGTGGGAGCGCAAGGCGTCCACTCGTGCGCAGGCCATGGGGAAGGCATCGCCCAGCCAGAGCGGGTGTCCCTGGGGGTCAAAGCCCAGCTTGTCGCTTCCACTCTTCAAGGAGACACCGTAGCAGTCACTGCTCAGGATCTTCTGCAGGTGACAATCGCCCCAGCGAAGCTCTGCAGCCTTGATAGCGCGGCCAAAGACGGTCTGCCGAACACCAGCTGCCAAGGAGGAAACAAGCCAGAGCAGGGCAGGTGAAAATTATGGAAGAGTTTGGGCCCAGAAAAGCACCAGGCTCCTCCTCCGACAGGAACACTGGTTTAAATCTAACTAGAACGCTTTCCTAAAACGTAACTTCAATCAATAACAATTTACATTTCATATTAAATAGAAACGGATTCTCAATGCTAAATTTTGTTTGCTTTCGTTATCATAGAAATGTGGGCTGCACAAATCTGGAGTGGGGATATATTTGAGGACAGGGCATCTCTCCAAAAGGAGCACCGGGACAATGGGGTCAGAAGCTCTATGGATGTGCACAGATTAATAATATTTTTATTATTATTATTATTATTATTATTATTATTATAATTATTATTATTATTATTATGTTTGTAGCCCACCTATCTGGCTGGGTTTCCCCAGCCACTCTGGGTGGCTTCCAACAAAGATTAAAAATACATTAAAATGTCACACATTAAAAAGTTCACTAAATAAAAAGGATACAATCCTCCTTATTTTTCTCTCTTTTGTCAGCAAGAGCTGCATACCAAATTCTCATAAACTTGCTTGTCATTGCATATCTCAGTAAGATCTTAAAGGTGATACGGCACTTCACGTATGTTACCTCTATAAATTAGAGCTGCCATATGTCCAGGTCTTCCTGGACACATCCGGGAATTGGACTGTCAAAATGGTGTCCTGACAGATTTTTGACGAATCGACAAAATGTCCGGGGAAACCCAGACGTATGGCAACTAGGGTGATTTTTTAAGAAAAAAGCTGGGGTTTTTGTCCAGATTTTCACTTTTGGGACTATGGCAACTGTACCATAGATCACTGCAATAAATCCTATATTGTTGGTCACAGGAGATAGACTGCATGAGTGTTAGATGCAGAGTCCTGGCTGCAATAACGTTCTCCCCAAACACTCCCCCTAGCATACTGCCTGTGACAATGACTTTATTGACCACTAGCCATGATCGCCAAGAGATTGTAGGGGGAGGCAATCAAGCCCAGGACCAGGAACTGTGACCTTCCCCCCCTCCCCAGTCGCTGACGTTCTGGCCTGGGCTTCCCCACCTGCACTGCGGTTTGGGTTCGGCGGCAAAGTGCTGTTGGCTCCGCTGCTGTCGCAGGAGTAGTTTCCCTCCTCCAGGGGACAGATGTCCAGCTTGTTCCACTTCTTCAGAAGCTGCAGCCACAGAGTCCGCTCCTCCAGCTTGCAGTGAGGGCTCAGGACCACACAAACCCACAAGGCGCCTGGGGCACAAGGAGAAAAGAGGGGGGGGGGGGAGAATAGCCAGGTTAACTTCCGTCTGTTATCTAAAGACAGATTAAATGTTTTCCCTTCTGAAGTGCTATGGGGAAGATTGGCTGGTGTCCCATACCAAGATAGGCTGTGTCCATGTTCCCAGGGTGTTGAATGTATGGAACACATTTTATTGCATTTTAGTCTGTATAAACAGGATTAGACAACATCTAATCAATCCAATTAGGGACGTGGGTGGCGCTGTGGGTAAAACCTCAGCGCCTAGGACTTGCCGATTGTATGGTTGGCGGTTCGAATCCCCGCGGCGGGGTGCGCTCCCGTTGCTCGGTCCCAGCGCCTGCCAACCTAGCAGTTCGAAAGCACCCTCGGGTGCAAGTAGATAAATAGGGACCGCTTACTAGCGGGAAGGTAAATGGCGTTTCCGTGTGCGGCCCTGGCTCGCCAGAGCAGCTTCGTCACGCTGGCCACGTGACCCGGAAGTGTCTGCGGACAGCGCTTGCTCTCGGCCTGTAGAGTGAGATGAGCGCACAACCCTAGAGTCCGTCAAGACTGGCCTGTACGGGCAGGGGTACCTTTACCTTTACCTAATCAATCCAATACTAATAGAACAACCTGGAATGTCCAGGTTCTCCTTGAGGATAAGTTTGATACTATTACACTGTAACAAAATTCCTCTCGGAGGCGGTAAAAATGAGAAATCGGTATGTACAGGCTAAAGCTCCTCTGTTGGCTAGGAAGGCTGATTTTATACCTCAATAACAATATACTATTGGTGAACTGTGTATTTTGGGTCTATGGACTGCAATAAAGTTGTGTGATAAGCCAGGGATCAGGCTCACTGCCTTAGGGCCACAGGGTGCAGCAATTGTGCTGGGGTCCACACATATTGTGGCTTTGAGCTCCAGTATGAAAGACAGACAGCAACAAACAACAAAATATCAGCGTATCTAGCAAACAGGTTGCAGCAGAACTGGGAGGATTCACCAAAGCAGGGATACAGAAGACCAGGGAGTTTAAAGGCAAAATATAGGGGGACCTCTAAGGGCAGAATTTTGCTCAAGGAGTATTGGCTAGCACACCCCAAGAAACTGCCTTCTCTTCCTCCCAAATCCAACACAATGTCATCAGAAGGCAGGCTTGGGGTATTAATGACACGGCTACAGACTGCGTAGTTCCTTTTAAATCTCTCCATATAATGTTGCACTCTGCCATGGGTCAATCTTTAAACAGCTGAGAAGTCAGCTGTTAATCATCTTGTGAAGGACTTCTGCACCATCTTTGCTTAAGTACTGCCTGCAGGCTAAAAAAACTGTTTCAGATTTTCTTTTCTGCCCAAAACATGGAACTGACTGAAAGGAGAGAGTGAGGGGAGCAATTTCAACTGAGAGTTCATCCAATCGTGGAATCAGTGGATGTTATCTTTTTAAAAAATATTGCTTCTTTATCGTATTTCAACACTGCAAACTGCTCACATCATTTTGGCATGGGATAAGCTTAAAAAAAACACCAAATGAGGCCAAGCAAGTCCCACCTCCAACATCTGGGATTTCAGTGGGCTCTGCCCATATTTCCAAACTTCTCTTTGCAATCCTAAGGACTAGAAACTTCATTTTTAAAAAGAAAAAGGCAAGGAGAGAAAGCTGAATAGTTCCGCTGACATGAAGCACACAGCTCCTGGCCATAGACTCTCCTGGGCAGGCCCACCCCTTGCGTAAGATTAACTCACCTAGTTCATCCCAGAGTTGCCGGCACTTGTCAGTCATGCCAGCACCTTGCTGCCGCCAAAGGGCCAGGCGTGGATCCTGCAGGAACTGCTCTGTCATCAGGATGAGCATTCGTGCCCCATTGGAGTCTCGCATTCGCAGCATTTCCCGCACCTGGGAAAGGAGAGAGGTCACAACTGGAAAGGAGAAGGCCAAGGGATCCAGAAAGCAACTGCATCTCCGCTCCCAAAGATGTAAAGCCATGTGCAGACAACTGTCACAAACCTCTCCACCTACTGACTGAGCTCAGGTACACTGAGCCCCATGCCCTCCTCCTCTGGGCTGCGTTGACACCTCAGCACTCCAGAGTCCTGCATGTCAAAACGGCCAGTTGACTTTGCCCAGTTTTCGGTTACCC
This sequence comes from Podarcis gaigeae, assembly GCF_964106915.1. Classification (NCBI taxonomy): domain Eukaryota; kingdom Metazoa; phylum Chordata; class Lepidosauria; order Squamata; family Lacertidae; genus Podarcis; species Podarcis gaigeae. The sequence continues at coordinate 34,907,705 of NC_139694.1, forward strand.
TGTTTCCCCGAAAATAAGACAGTGTCTTATCTTAATTTTTGCTCCCAAAGATGTGCTAGGTCCTATTTTTAGGGAGTGTCTTATTTTTCCATGAAGTAGAATACGGTACACATTTATTGTCTAATTGTGAGTCAGCCAGAGCAGGCAGCAGGCGGCAGCTTGGCCTGGCGGTGTCACGGGCTCTCTGATTTAAAGAGACCTCGCACCGCCTGAACAGCTCCGGCTGCACTGCGGCCAATCAGTGAGCTGCGCGGCGGCGCCTGCTCCTACGGTCCAGAGGAGTCAGGCCTTATATTCTGGGGAGGCCTTATGTTCAGGAGAGGCCTTATTATCGGGGAGGCCTTATTTTCGGGGGGTGCCTTATATTACAGTGAGAGGCAAAACTGGAAGGAGGTCTTATTTTCGGGGAAAGATGGTATCAGCATTTTCTCCATGCTGCCGACATCTTTCTATATCCCCAAATGTCAGCAACCCAACACTTTTACAAAGCTTTGTCTTAGCAGGAACCAGTGCTTGGTGGGGGGCACTTCCCGAGAAACCTGATCTCTTTAGGAACAGGATGAAGGAACATTATAACTCTTATGCACAAGCAATGGCACCTTTCCATGCCACACACTATATGCACCCCCCAGGCAAAAAGACAGCCTTAAAGAACAAAGTGAATGGGCAGAGCTACTACTCCACCGACCAGGCAGGGGCTGACCAGAGAGATAATGTGGCTCTAATAATGCCCACAATGATGAGTAAGAGGAGGAAGCAGGGCTGGGTCCACAAATAAGAGGCTTTTACCTTGTTGAACATGGACTGGAGCTGCTTGCTTGCCCCGTAGTAGCCGCCATTTGAGAGTAGCTGCTTCACCTGCTCTTGGATCTGCTCCTCATCCAGGTGCCAGCAGTTTGCATCTTCAATGCCAGCACCAGCTGTGGGGTCAGGGGCACCTGGCAAGAGACGGCCAAAGCATCCGTTGTTACACACACCCAAGACCTGACCCAGCAGCGTTACCCACGACTGTGTGTAACAATAAATGAATCCAGATTAATGAAAGTGAGTTAAGTTCAACCTCCTGTCCAGTAAAGGGGCAAACGGCGGCTGAACGAGGTGCCTTTGGGGAGCTGGGGGAGGGGAGAGTATGACCATCGTTCTTTTGAACTTCAAAAGTAAGCGAGGATGTTTGCATATATAGACTGTGATCCCCTCAACATAAAAGGTTTGTGAATATACATGTATAGAAGTTCATGCACAAGAGTGAAACGGAAATGGGTCAACACGCCCGCGCAGCTGAATTGTGAGAGCTGCAGGGTCCTGGAATTGGAGCTGAGCTTGGAAGCAGAGCTGGAATGATAAGAGATAAGACGACAGGCCCATCAGAGGAGCTACTTGTGCATCTTCGCAAGGAATAGAAATACAAAGCTTATCTGATGCTCACGAAATGTGAGTATCACCCATGCGGAACTAGCCTTATTCGTGTCTCATTATATAATTGTTGCACCATTTGCAGCAATGTAGCACTGTGGCGCTGTGGTCTAAACCACAGAGCCTAGGGCTTGCCGATCAGAAGGTCGGCGGTTCAAATCCCCGTGATGGGGGTGAGCTCCCGTTGCTCAGTCCCTGCTCCTGCCAACCTAGCAGTTCGAAAGCACGTCAAAGTGCAAGTAGATAAATAGGTACTGCTCTGGCAGGAAGGCAAATGGCGTTTCTGTGCACTGTTCTGGTTCTCCAGGAGCAGCTTAGTCATGTTGGCCACATGACCTGGAAGCTGTCTGCGGACAAACGCCGGCTCCCTCGGCCAGTAAATAGAGATGAGCGCCACAACCCCAGAGTTGTCTGTGACTGGACTTAAAGGTCAGGGGTCCCTTTACCTAACCCTCTTTTCTGTGTAAGAAGCATTGTCCCCTTGTAACCGTGGCGGTCATGGTGAATCAGATTTTTGGCCTTCACTCGGCAGTCAAGGAGAATTTAGGCTGTTCCTTTTCGGCAGCTGACATGGAAGAGCCCCAGCACCCAACCACCCACTCCATGCCCAAGAGGAGGAAACGGGCAAGCAAGGGATGTTGCCATGCATCCCTTATCCAGACCTTGCCGCACCTGCAGCTGTCCTGTAACCTCCCCGCTGCTTGCTCTGTCTCCCCTGGGGACCCAAACAGAGTTTCATACCATGCACTCGGTTGATCTCGGAGCCAAGCAGCAGAATCTCATCAGCAAGCCTCTGCGCGGTCGGCAGCACCTCCGTGTGGTGTGCACTGATCAGGTACTGCACAAATTTCTGCAGCTGGTCCCGGTTCATTTGGGACAGCGTTTCCGAGATGGGCAGGCGCAGCTCCACCTGGCGGGCCTGCCGGATGCGGTGCAGGGACAAGGCCACCACGTGGGCACAGTAGAAGATGTCCCGGTTGTCGCAGGCACAGCTCACTGACGTGATCTTACAGCGGTCAAAACTGATGGAGACATGGTAACTGTGCTCAGGCTCGCTGGGGCCTGGAGGCTCCGTCACAATCCCACTCAGGTGGAAACCTGTGTGTTTAAAGAGGAGGAAGAAAAGAAACAAACAGTCAATGAACATACAAAGTGTCTGCCCCTGACCAAGAGGACTAAAGGACCAAAAAATGAGGACCATTCCCCCTGCCTTCCCCCAGCAGGGAAGGTGAAGGCCTTGCAGACAGCAAGCATGACCAAATTAAGCTACACAAGGGGGTTAGGGAAAACCAGCCTGATGGGGACATTTTTAGGGGACTAACTTTTTGGCCATGAACACAAACCAGCTGTGTAGCAAACAGATATTAAGGGAAACTGACAGGCCAGGAGTCCAGCCACATAACTTTCATCCTGCTCAGTTTGAACAAGGCGCAACAGTCCTCTTAGCAACAACAACAAATTCGTTTATTGTGAGGACCATGCCTGTGCACAAAAATCAACACTACAGTAGTTAAAAATTGTTAAAATTCATTACATACTATGCCGACAAAACCTTCTTCCCACAAAATAGAAAAGGAGGGAAAACGAGCAGCGAGTCAAACAGACGATGGAGGGGTCTTTACATTGTCGTTCATAAATCTTTCCCTGGCTTTCATGGCCTTCATCACAAAGACCGCTACCACATGGGTAATGCGTGGGTTTGCATCAACTAACAAAAATTTTACTCTATCTTCAGGACTGGTTATAGAGTTGGGTATAATTTGCAGCAATGCATCTCTAAAGCCCGAATAAATGGGGCAATAGAGGAAATAATGTGTAAGGTCCTCTTTAATTCTCATAAGGCAAGGACATAGACGATGTTCTACTGGGGTTTTTGTGTATCTACCGGTCAGGTAGGCAGTTGGCAATGTTTGAAACCGTGCCATAGTAAAAGCTCTCCGAAGGGTGGGGTCAGTGATCTCGACCAAGTAGTTGGCACAGATTTTGACTGCTTTTACTTGGGGGAGCCAGTAGGAAAACCCTCTTAGCTTAGAACAGGCATGGCCAAACCTGGCCCACCAGATGTTTTGGGACCACAATTCCCATCATCCCTGACCACTGGTCCAGTTAGCTAGGGATGATGGGAGTTGTAGTCCCAAAACACCAGGAGGGCCAAGTTTGGCCATGCCTGGAAAAAAGGAACAGGACAAATATGAATCACAGAAATGCAGAGCTGGAAGGGACCCTGAGGGGCATCTAGCTCAACCCTTTGCAATGCAGAAATCTAAAGAGCCCAACCCACAGTACAATCCTTATTCAAAAAGTTCACAGTCAGCCCCCTTCAAGGGTGACCCTAGTGCATACTTTAAAGCAGGTGGTTTTTGAAAATTATTAATCATTAAACGGATAGGCCGTCCTTCATCCAAGGATCATGCGGAGCTGTTGAAAAGCCAGAGGAAATCCCACCCACTCTGCAGGGTCCTGATCTTGACTGCACCTGCAGCTTAACCTGGAAGTGGTACCAGGCAGGTAACACACACCTGAGCAAGGTGGAGGAAGTCCTGGGAGGTGCAGCTCGGCTGCATTGACCAAGTGGGTGAGTCACACACAGATGACGAAAGCAGGCACACTGACAAAGCAGGCGAGGCCCAAGGCCACACCTGTAGACAGACCCTGGTGCATCACAGCCCAAACACAGCAAAGGAGGACACCTTGCAGGTAGTGCCAGCTAGGCCATACGGACCAGTAGGGTGACTCACTCTAACTGGCCCCACACCCTGCAGCTTGTCCTCAGCCCTCTGGCACGGGGAAGCTACTGGCTACACAGACAGCAGGCCAGGCACAACCCTGTCCTCAACCACAGAGAGAGAGAGAAAGCAGACCTAGAGCTCTGCAATTTCACCTGGACTTCCACCCTGGCACAGCCCAGGCACAATATAATAGGCAAAGTAGAAAAACAAACTGCGCCTGAGGGGGAAATGTTACTAACAGCCTTAGGTATGGGGCTTCATAAGGACACAACTAGAAAGCTCACATTTCAGAGATCACAAGCACTGTTTTGGTACTTGGCACTTTGGTACTCCCAGTCCTGTTAACAGCATGTTTGTATCACAACACCAATATGTACGTCTGTGGTGCAGCAGAATGGATAATGCTCAGTTTTGTAAATATCTTTGTTTTCGTGTGTTGTAATTCACTCTGGGATTCCCCCCCAAAAAATATAAAGTGGTATAGAAATGAAATTAATACTACTACAAATAATATAAATATAAATATAAAAAATCCCCCCAAAGGCACCTGGACATTCCATTGTGGCCACCACAACCTAGGTTTATGGTGCCATTTGGTGATAAACCTATATACAGTGGTACCTCAGGATAAGTACTTAATTCGTTCTGGAGGGCCGTACTTTACCTGAAACTGTTCTTAACCTGAAGCACCACTTTAGCTAATGGGGCATCCTGCTGCTGCCACGCCGCCGGAGCCCGATTTCTGTTCTCATCCTGAAGCAAAGTTCTTAACCTGAAGCACTATTTCTGGGTTAGCAGAGTCTGTAACCTGAGGCATATGTAACCTGAGGTACCACTGTATATAAATTTCTAACACTGCCCCTGGCCATCAGTCATTCTGACTGGGGCTGATAGGGGCTGGGGTCTCTGGCAACAGCTGGAAGACACCCCTTTGGCTACCCCTATTCTAGGAAAACAGGGAACAAAGTAAATAATTTGTAAAGTAAATAAATAATCATAATAATTTGGTGGAATCGTTTCCTTGAAACTCCAAATGCTATGTAACCTGTAGGCCCGTCTTCAGTCCTATATTCAAGAAACTTCAGAGCTAAAAGCTCAAGTTCAGTGGCAGAGGACAGAAGGGCAAATAAAAAAAGGGAACAAAATTAAAATAGCTAGCCCCCAGGAAATTAATAAACTGGACAATACAGAACTTCAAAACAACAGAACGTGTGTCAAAGCTCTTTGAACATTGGTTCTAAAACATTAAAGGTAAAGGTACCCCTGACCGTTAGGTCCAGTCGCGGACGACTCTGGGGTTGTGTGCTCATCTCGCTCTATAGGCCGAGGGAGCCGGAATTTGTCTGCAGACAGCTTCTGGGTCATGTGGCCAGCATGACTAAGCCGCTTCTGGCGAAACCAGAGCAGCGCACGGAAACACTGTTTACCTCCCAACCGGAGTGGTACCTATTTATCTACTTGCACTTTGACGTGCTTTCGAACTGCTAGGTTGGCAGGAGCAGGGACCAAGCAATGGGAGCTCACCCCATCACAGGGATTCGAACCGCCGAGCTTCCAATTGGCAAGCCCAAGAGGCTCAGTGGTTTAGACCACAGTGCCACCCACGTCCCTTCTAAAACATTAGGATAGCTAAATAAGAGAAGCAGTACATTTAAGTGGTATTTTCAAACAACTTTCTCACACACAGGGTTCATCTATACTTCCCCTTGTTCAGCTGCTTTCCCCCAGGGAAAACCTGCTCTTTACTACTGAATTGGAGCAAACATCAATTGGATTTTCCGCGGATTGACGTATGCTCCAATTCAGCAGCAAAGAGCGGGTTTTTGAGCGGAAAGCAGCGGGGCAAATGGAAAACCTCTGAGAGCCATGCCTTATAGCCACAGGACAAGTGGCAGTGTGGACAAGCCTTAAAGTTGCAATCCTAAATAATGGGAATTAAGCCCCATTGAACTTAGCGGTATTTACTTCTAAAGAAGTCTCCATAGGTCGCTCCTGAAAAACGATATGCATTGAGAATCTTGTATTAAATATAGCCACAAAAAGTCTTTAGCTATTCTGTACATCAGAGTGTTGCCCCATCATCCACATAAACATCTACAGTAAGATGGAAAAGGAGCAGCTTTGATTAAAAGTTGTGATAAAACAGAAACCTTTTGAAGCATCAGGGATCGGTCTTGGGACATATTTTAATCAGTATTTTTTTTATTAGGTAGGAGGAGTTCATTGATAAAGTCTATGAATGAAAGGAGGTGAAAAGCCATTGCTTCTAAAGAACCAGGAGGCCAAACTGGATTAATTCACTGAGCAGAGCAATGGAATGAAATCCTACAGCGGAAAGAGTTGGAGTCATACGCTGAAACTACCACAGTTTTCTGTATTATTAGCAAAGGACTCATCGGCTGCAAATAACAAATGAGGAAAGAACTGGGCAGATCCTGCTCAGTCACAAAAGGCTATGAGCCACCCATGAGATGAAGCTGTAAAGGAGACAAATGTAATTCTTCGCTGTACGAGATGGAGCACTTTCAGGCAGGAAGCATTAATGAGTTTGCACAAGCCTTTGGCAAGACGTCATCTAGAAGGCGAACCTGGCCACTCTTTTCGAGGAGGAAAAAAGTCCAACAGGAACAGAAGGAGAAGTCAATCAATAATTATTTATCTTATTTTAAGGCAACAGCAACTATAAAACAATATGTTAAAATATAATTGATAAATCTAGACTGGCAATTTGGAGATGGTGCTGAAAGTTGGGAAGAGGTATAGGCTCCTCCAGCATCCCATATTTAACTTCACTTTTGTGAGTTGCCTAGAATTATCTGCTCCAGAGTCACCTGAAGATACACTGGCCTGGTTTGCACAAGACCAGGCATCCCCAAAGTCGGCCCTCCAGCTGTTGTTGGACTACAATTCCCATCATCCCTGACGACTGGTTCCTGTTAGCTAGGGATGATGGGAGTTGTAGTCCCAAAACAGCTGGAGAGCCGAGTTTGGAGATGCCTGCGTAAGACTGACCGTGAAAGAGCAGCACGTGATCCAAAGCAGTACATCAAGGATATGGTTATTGCTCGATGTTTATTTGGGGGGGAACTGACAAGGGGTCCATGTTCAGACGAGATAAGAAGCCAGCCTCAGAGCTGTTTTTAATCTGTGGCTAAGCAGGAGCAGGGGTGAAATGCCACAGGAATAGCCTGCTCACAATAAATCACAACTTTAAGCTACTGTTTAATGCGACAAACAAAGTGGGCTGCTGTGCCATGAATGCTGCATGCATTTAACTGATGGTGCCATTAATGGAAGACCCTGGCTTGGGGCTATGGGGTGAGCTTAAGGACTTCTTGCTTCATCCCAGCCCTAGGACTCTATCGTAAAGGTAAAGGACCCCTGGACGGTTAAGTCCAGTCAAAGGCGACTATGGGGTTGCGGCGCTCATCTCACTTTCAGGCCAAGGTTGCTGGCGTTTGTCCACAGACAGCTTTCCGGGTCATGTGGCCAGCAGGACTAAACTGCTTCTGGCACAATGGAACACCATGACGGAAACCAGAGCAGCACACGGAAACACGGTTTACCTTCCTGCCGCAGCCTATTTATCTACTTGCATTGGCATGCTTTCGAACTGCTAGGCTGGCAGGAGCTGGGACAGAGCAATGGGAGCTCACCCCGTTGCGGGGATCCCAACCGCCAACCTTCCGATTGGCAAGCCAAAGAGGCTCAGTGGTTCAGACCACAGCGCCACCCGCGTCTGTAGGACTCTACGAGCAGTATTCAACTAACATGCTCCATCAGTGCAAGCATTTACACTTGTTCACCCTTCACTTCTGCTCTAGAGGGTTGGATGAAAATCCAGAACACATGGGATAGAAGAAGTGGGGAGAGGGGGAGGAGAGAGCTCTGTTACACAAGTTTAGATCCTTGTGCTGGCAGAACAAGTGTCTCGGTGCTACACTGGATAGAATCCTAGGAAAACACCCCATTCCTACCTAAGGTTTACCCGGACACAAACAATAAATTTAAGGCCACCACTGCAGCCCATCTATGCCAGGGGTCAGCAAACTTACCGTGCCTCGGGCCAGTGTCTCCAGCACCGATCACATGGTGGGCTGGAAGGCGGGGGAGTGTATACCCATATGCATGCACACACACTATTTCTGGCGCGTGTCCGGGTCAGAGGAGCACCTGAAATAGCTTGTGCGCATGTGCACGGGCCTCCTACGACCCGGATGTGCACCGGAAATAACGCTTGCGCATGCACAAATAACGCTTGCACATGCGCACAAGCTATTTCCGGTGCTCCTCCGACCCGGAAGCGGGCAGCCGTACAGCGCAACACTGGTAAGAGCAGGCAGTGGCAGCGGAGGTTGCCATGGGCCGGATAAACGAGTCCCTCAGGCCTTATCCGGCCTGCGGGCCTTAGTTTGGGCACCCCGATCTATGGGCTATACTTTTAGGGTTACTAGGTCTCCTGAGGCTCGGGAGAGAAAAAGGTGGCATCTGACAGCTCAGGGAGTGATGTCAACTCATGGGGGTAGAGAGTGGCACCGGGCAGCTAAGAGCAATAACTTGGCCGCAGCAGATTCCCTCCAAAGTGAAGACTGACGTTGATGGGAAATTAGCCAACAGCCAAAAAAGCTTGTCCACTTGCTTTGAAAATTTATTCCTTCCTCTGCAAACCCCGAGTGAAACTCTGCAACTTTAGGTCAAGTCCTGTATATTTCAGAAGAAAGGAAGGAAGACCCAAGTTGCTATTTGCGTTGCTCACCACAGCTGTGCGTCTCAAAAGGCAAAGCCACGACTGCAAGGAATGCAGGCAGCAGGCAGCTGGGGGAGCCCAGGACTAATATTGCCACCCACAGTTTCTTTTGTTCCAGTGAGGGAACCTGCCTGGAAAGACCTCTGGCATACTGGTCTCTCCTCCTCCTCTTCCTCTCTTATTTGTGAGAGGCAGAGGGCCTTCTTGGGAGTGGCACCCTCCCTGAAGAGCGCACTTCCTTCAGGTGTCAAGGAGATAAAAGAATTACACAACTTTTAGAAGACATGCGAAGGCAGCCCTGTATCAGGAGGCTTTTAATGCTTGATGTTTTTATCATGTTTTTAGATATGCTGTAAGCCGCCCAGAGTAGCTGGGAAAAACCCAGCCAGATGGGTGGGGTATAAATAATTATTTTTTAAAAATATTGTTATTGTTATTTTTATTATTACTATGGCTTATTTAGCTACCGGGAGTATGGCGATTGCAAGTTGACCGTGGTAAAAACGTGCCACTGCTTATCATATTTTGTTTCAGCATTTTTCTATTTTTGCTGTATCAGGAGAACTACTAAAGTGAACCATTAAACTCCAGCCCACCTGAAGCTAGCAACCTTTTGACTTGCACAGATTTCACATCCGTTATACTATAAGCGGTAACTCAAGCCTTGCAGGGTAGGTTATCCTTTCTGCTTCTGTATGACTCAACTCCAAAGTCTAATCTGAAGTGGTAACTTTTCTGGTTGATTGGAGGCTTTAAAACATGCTAGTGGCAAGGCAAATCTCATCTTAGGTCTACCAGGGCAGAAGAAAAAGGTGACAAGGTGGACTGTACCACTTCAGACACGGATGGGGATGTCATCTTGAAGGACCCCCCAATTCTTATTATTCTTAACTCTCTGATTTGGTGTATGTTTGCAGAGAATTCTCTTTATTGTGTTAGTTTTTTTGCTTTCTTTCTTTTTTTTAACTAGCAGAGAGTTTATAACGCACAGGAGCATTTGGAAGCAGGATTCCAGTCACCTGCACCAGAGCAGTACAGCCCGTGATCCCTTTTCGCTATGCTGCAAGCACAGCTCCAACTCCAAAGCCTCATTTTCATTAAAAGGCCAAGCTCTGCTCTCATACAGCTCAACAACTTGCCTGAATAGCAGTACCTGCTGCATGCATAACAAAACAGCTGTAACTCCAAAGGACAGAAAGGACTTTTGTATTCAAATAACGTGTGGGGGTAGTATCCAAATTAATCAGCATGCTCTCAGCACATTTACTCTCTTTTATATCTAAGTTTATTTAGGGAGATATTCGTCATACTCCCAGCCGACTGCTTGGACCCATGTTACAAAAAAAATGAAATAGTTAAAACATAAAAAAAAAACAATCCAGACTAAAGCAAATTCAAGCTTCAAGGAAAATATTTCAGATCCTTCTCTAAGTGACATTTTGCTCACCCCATATTTATTTATTTACCTACTTAATTTATATAGCTGCCCCATAGCAGAAGAACTCTAGGAAGCCAGTGTGGTCTAGTGGTTAGAGTGTCAGACTATTAACTGAGAGATCAGGATTCAAATCCCCACTCAGTCCTGAAGCTCACCGGGTGACCTTGGGCCAGTCACAGCCTCCTAAACTACCTCACAAGATAGGGGGTGAGAAGGGGGGTGAACCATGCACTCCTTGCAGAAAAAGATAAATGCAATAAATAAGCGCATCTGCTTACTTGCTTAGGAAAGCTGGAGGAGCCAGTCAAATGGAGTTGTCAGTTGTCAACCTAGCATCCAGAGATCTCCATGCGGTTGCAACTGGCAAAATGCGCCTGGCGCCTGGCTAATTTCTAACACTAGCTCAGGGATGGTGCGAGTTTTACTCCAGCAACATCTAGAGGGCACCTCAGTGGGCATCCATGTGCTACAACTACTCAAGAGGCAAACTCATATTTGAGGCAGAATGATTCAAACATGCGTACACACCGCACACTGAGCATGCAGACTGCCTCCATTTATAAGCACTGTCTTTGAGGCAGCATTTGAGCAAAGATAGGCACTGCTCATGCTATCAAATGAAGCAAGCATGTGTGCTCATTTGCAATGAATAGTGAGCACACATAGCTGAGCTGCTCAAAGAACAGGGAGATGGCTTCAAGTCCCCTCACCCCGATTTTATAAAAATGGGCAGTTAAAGATGGCAGGCAGTTAGAAACTGTACCAAGGGGTCAGGATCAGTTACCAGAAGGTAGCAACACTTGCACCTCAGACATAAACACTTCTGAACACGACGATTTTATTAAGTTATCCAGCTCACAGCTATTGCAAGAATAATCCTCAAGTAAAAATGTCTTTCCTTAAAGTGATCACTGGCACAATTCCATAGCTTACTCACTGAACTCTCGTTATGCAAAGAAAAACTTGTCTACCATGTCTATCAGCCAGTTTCACTGGACAAGCCCTGAGTTCCATTAGGACAATGAGACACATTTTACTCTACACTATGCAGGATTTTGACAGAAATACCTTTCCCATTAGTCTTTTCTTCTAAATGAAAAGCCCCAAACACTTCAACCTGTTCCAGTAATAGGCTCTACCCCTATCTAATTGCTCTTTTCCCACTACCCTTTTAGTTCTAGAAAAGAATTTGAAAAAAGGCAACCAGAACATTTTGGCTAGGTGCTGCCCTCCAGATCTTGATGAAACACAAATCCTAGAACCATTCAGTATTAGCCATGCTGTCTGGGGCCAATGGGATTTGGAGGGCAATTAGTTATTTACCCCAGATTAACACGTCATTTTAAACAGTGTTAGAAACTGAGATATGAAAGCTAGGAGCTGAATGACACCTTAACCATAGGTTATGGGCACAACAACGGAATGCACACTTTTTAATAACAAGAATACAAAGCTGAAAATGAATGAACTGCAGCTAAAATATTATGTTCATTTTTCACATGCAAAAAATAAAGCCATGCTTCCCCTGCCCACCTCCCTAATATTCTTAAGAGGGTCTCTTCTTGAGTCTTCAGAGAGTGGCTGGAAGTTGGGAGGCAGAAAAAGGTCCCCCTTACCTTCCACTCTGCAGTTTTAATCTGAAATCTTAGGCCCACCACTGCACCCGGACCTCAGAAACGGCTTGCGCCTATGAAATTCCTTGTCGCAAAATGCGCCTAGAACAATGGGAGTTTTGAACGCTGGTTTTAAAATATTAAATTTTGACCACCACCCTCATGTTATCTCCCCACTCCCATCCCATGTGCAAGCACCCTCCCAAGAGAGATACTGATTACTCTGAGCAGATTGTGCTCCATTGGACTAAATCCGGCTTGAAAAACTAAGCATATTTACAGCCTGCATGATTAAGAACATAAAATGAGTCCGCCTGACCAGGCCAATGGCCCATCTAATCTAGCATTCTGTTCTCACAGTGGCCAACCAAAGGCATGTGGGAAGCCTGCAAATCGGACATGAGCTCAACACATTATTTTGGAACTGTAAATGTGTGAAGAATCTTGAGATAAAAGAAAGACTTTAACAAAATGTTATGTTTGGTCTGTATCCAGTACATAAGTTCCAGATTTGTTGTCTTTCGGGGGGAAATGTGATTTTTATGGGAAAGACGGCACTAAGTCATTTTTATTAAACAAGATCCAGCTGTTTAAGTTACTTCATCTTTCTTTTCAGAGAACTGAGAGCACTTTACCTACTGCTTGGTCAAAACAACACCGAGTAGGAGGGGAAAATCAGGGTTGGGGATTCTGTGGCCTCCAGACGGTTCTAAACTCCCTTCAGCGCCAACGAGCAGGGCAGATCATTCAACATATAGAGAACCACTGGTTTCCCACCCACTTCTGCTTTAGATGTAACTTTAGGACTTAATATGTGACCCAGAGCTAAGATTCCAGAACTTGTTTGCAGTGGCATGGCTTTACTTTAAAAAACAGTAGATGCAGAATGCCATTCCTTTATTGAGCCAGCACTATACACTACGCAGATCCAATATTAAGAATGGCTTTCATACTAGAAGGGCATGAGTTCCAGACAGTCTTGCTTCTGTTTTAACTCTGTCCAATAAATGTTGCAACAAGCAGTTCACACTTTTACTTTTATATAAAGTAATGGCTTAGATCCAAACTAAGTTAGCTGAACTTGGGTCCCAAGTTCGTAAACTGAGTTTTGCAAATCAGCCAAACTAAGTCCGCCCACGGTATTCACAGAGCAGATTTCAAGTATTCCAAGTGCACATATTGTCTCAATGTATTTACAGCCTTTCCTGCAAGGCAGACCAGGATCATGCCTATGTTGTGGGTGCCGAGCCCCAGGGAACGGTGGCTTGTTTAAGGCTACCAAGTCTATGGCTGAGGTGGAAGCTGAACTGGGATTTCCTGGCACGCAGCTCCCGCTCATCAGTTCTACTTTTGGCTTAGCATTGTTAGCAAGTCTGTAACATTTGCAGCAGTCATATGGGGCAGCTCTGAGGACTTGATGACATGGCAGCCTGCTCAGCTCAGGCAGCTTCCAAGATCCCTTGAACAGGTTAGGGGGAGTTGCAGGCAAGAAACCCAATACCATGTTGGTCTTTTTGTTACCAAAAGACTCAGTGCTAGGCTAAGGGCAGGAAGAGGAGAAAGGAATGTACCGTATTTTTCGCCCTATAGGACACACTTTTCCCCCTCCAAAAATGAAGGGGAAATGTGTGTGCGTCCTATGGGGCGAATGCAGGCTTTCGCTGAAGCCTGGAGAGCGAGGGGGGTCGGTGCGCACCAACCCCTCTCGCTCTCCAGGCTTCAGGAAGCTATCCACTAGCCGTGGGAGACCCAACTCTCCCAGGGCTAGCGGAGAGCTTGCCTGCACCCAGAAGCTTGGGGCGAGCTGAGCTCCGCACACCCCAAACTTCAGGATTAGTGCAGAGCACCTGGGGGGGGATATTTCCCCCCCTTTATTTCCCCCCAAAAAAACTAGGTGCGTCCTATGGGCCGGTGAGTCCTATGGGGCAAAAAATACGGTAAATCTAGTATTGGTGGCCAGAAATCTGAAAGTGGAAGCCTGTCTCCTGAGCACTGTTACATAGCAGAATGACCCTGTGAGTGGTGATGAGCTTCACATCTCTTGTACAGAAATGTTAAAATAATTTTCAGTCTTTATTGGGCATGGTGGTTTGTTTGTTTTTTTAAATCACACATGTACAGTGGTACCCCAGGTTACATACGCTTCAGGTTACAGACTCGGCTAACCCAGAAATAGTACCTCGGGTTAAGAACTTTGCTTCAGGATGAGAACGGAAATCATGCTCCAGCGGCGCGGCGGCAGCAGTAGGCCCCATTAGCTAAAGTGGTGCTTCAGGTTAAGAACAGTTTCAGGTTAAGAATAGACCTCTGGAACGAATTAAGTACTTAACCCGAGGTACCACTGTACTAGAAAGGGGGAGGGAGGAAGAGAACCTGTTACACCTGACCCCTTGACCTCCAGTCTTGCATTTCAAGGTCGCATCACTGGGATACTAAATTATGCCAAAATCTCGAGTTCTAGTCACTACAGAATATTTAATGTTCTGTTTGCTTTTATATGACCAGCAGTCAGCAGATTATTATCGGGCAGGTGGTAGGAGTACAGCAACTGCAGACTGAAGATGGGCAAGAAAGGACCAGAAGAGCTAGAACCAACACAGAACACAGCTGCTGCCAACAAGTCTTGCGACAAAAACAGACCAAGTCCTAATGTTAGTTCTATATTCTCAGCATGTTTTGGGTGTAACATTCACGAGGTTCATTCACTGTAAAACATGCTATTTCTCTAAGCATTCAGATGAACACAGAATATGAATTCTCAAATGCTAGCATGCCACTCACAACATATGGAAAGGAAAGTGTTGTGGTCCTCTAAATACCCTTCTAATAAAGTAAGGGCTACTGAAACGCAGTTGGAGCAAGAGGTTGTCAAGAATATTACATGGACTGAAGGATATTCAGCACCAAACACATGCCACAGTCTCTGCCTTAAAGACACAGCCACAGATTATCAAAATACTTCATGGCTTACACACACACAAAAAGCATTCCATGCAATTAAATCAATGAGAAAACCTAGAACAGGACTTTCAACGTGGTATTTCCAATTCATTGCACCTCATGAGGCTGCAATCCTAGGTCCACCTAACCAGGGAATTGGTTGACACCCGTCTGTCGCAAAAGACAATGGAGTGTGCCTCCAGGGGTGAAGTCAAACTGCTGCATTAGCAGCACTGAAGCAACCTCTCCGGGGCACAAGCCTAGGCAGTGTGTATGGAGATCCTGGGCTGCCCAGATGACAAAACCCCTCTCTCGGCTTCGCTGATGTGGTCCAAAGGAAAGCAGAACAATACGTTTGGCACCAGCTTGGCTGCAGGAGTTGCTGGAAGGAGGTATACAAGGCGCCATCCAACCATCTAAGGGACTCCACTCCGGATTTGTGTAGGGCTTAGTCCTTAGCCTTTTCTTCTCCCAAACATGTCCCACAAGGCAGCAGAGGTTTAGGATCAGTTTTCCTTCTCCTAGATGGGCTTCCCAGGTTGACAAACCCCATCTGCCCCTCACTTCCCTCTACAGCAACCGCCTTCTTGACTACTGGACCCAACTATTAGTCTCGTCCACTCAATCCACTGAGCCTGTCTTCACACGCAGGGGAAGTCCCCAACTCACTGAAGGTTTGAGACCCATCGGCTACCCTCACCTGGTTTAGCCAGCCATTCAAAGTCATTCGCGGGATGTGGCCGCTGTCGCACGCTAACAGCTTCTAGGAACCACAGGTGAGAGCTGAGTGCAGGGACCAAGGGTGGACAAACTACCCAGAAAGAGCATGATGTGTGGTTTCCCCCCCCCCAGAGGTAGTACCCCTCCCCGCTTATCCCAGGGAGTAAGACCAGCTGAATTCAATAAGACTTACTGGTACTTCTGAACGGACATATATAGGATTGAACTACAAGTCATAAATTCAATTATGTGACATTTGAGAAGGTAATGTTATTGTTTGTTGTTGTTTTTAGATGTAAAGTAATAAGTGCTGGGATACTAAAGCAGAGCTCAAATAAAACAGCTGTTAAGAAATTGCCCAATGCACTTCTGTTAACGAAGCAGCAGGAAGACTCAGCAGCGCATATGTTCTAACGTGGGCTGACACAAGGAAGTGGCAGGAAGCAGCCAAGGCTCAGGCAACAGAAACATAGCAAGGATTTCATGTTTATCAATGCCGAGGGCTCCATTTTGGCCATACGTATATGGGGCCAATCTCCTGCAGGATGCTGATAGAAGTCTGCAAGCGTCAGAATTCTGCATTGCAGGGGGTTGGACTAGATGACCCTTGGGTCCCTTCCAACTCAATAATTATAGGATTCTATGATTGGTGTATACAAGAAGCAAGTGCTGGTATTAACAGAAATACATTATCAAACTGATGACTTTGTAAAGTTAAAAAGTGAAGAGATCTTCTTGAGCCAAAAGAAAGCCAATTAGTCGGCTGAGCTAGTCACTTCCCTTCCAGCCCAGTTCACAGATAGCCTATTAATATTTCAGCAACAGTCATCAAGGATCCACCCACAACTAATCCTGTTATTAGAGAAGTTTTTCTGCTCAAGATCATCAACAAGTGCCTGGTCTCATCAGGTATGTGTGCCGTTCGGCAACTTTACTGCCCAACTACAGAATCTGAGGCCACAGTTTGGCAACCTAATGAAGCCTTTTCTTTATTCAAGCAAGTCTAAGCCTCATGTTTGCGCAGAAATGATCAACAACAAAGCAAGAGGCAGAGATTGCAACTGTCAGGAGCAAATGCTATGCAGAGCTCCAGAGTCCAATTCTTCCCATAAGATGCTATACAAGTAGACAGGGCCAAGGCCTGCTGCTCACTGCCTCATCATGATTACCCAAAACACACCCTTCGTTAATTCATACAAAAAGGACATATAAAGGACCTAGAGGAGGGAGCTTTCCACAGCAGCCCTTCAATTTTGGTATTCACCACCTTTGGTTACTTAAAGCATTCTCAGAAAGCTCCAACAGATCATTTGGACATAAATCAGGTCACTGGAATAGGGGGGAAAGTTGTGTTTTTGTGGCAGATACACTCTGTTTTATTTAAACATCCCCTGCCCCGGTATTGATTGCCTCAAAAACATTTCCTCCACAACCTAGGTCTTGGAACAAACAACAAAGGATGTATTCCCTTCCCAGGCTGTCCTGAAATCCATCCCCCTTTCCCTCTGCATCATTGAACCTATGCCACCTAAAACTTTCTGAACCCAGAGTTTCTGAACCCAGACAGACAACACAGATATATTTAAAGCAACAGAAACAAAAAGGCACATGACTTGGGACATCAAGTAACTATAGCCTTGATCATTATCCCCTTTGTATGTTAATCCAAGAATGGCAAGAGTGTAGCAACCTGCCACATGATCTTACATGAGCAGCTGTTAACTTAGTTTGCCCCATTACCTTGGAAACCTCTATGGTAGCAGTGAGCTGCTATCTTGCTCACTCACGGTTGCGACAAATGGCAAGATCGCATACCCTTGTTTCCCCAGCCTGTCTACGTGAGAAATAAGACTGGCCACTTGGTCCAATGCATAAAGGTAAAGGTAAAGAGACCCCTGAGCATTAGGTCCAGTCGTGACTGACTCTGGGGTTGTGGCGCTCATCTCGCTTTATTGGCTGAGGGAACCGGCGTACAGCTTCCAGGTCATGTGGCCAGCAGAGCAGCGCACAGAAACGCCGTTTACCTTCCCGCCGGAGTGGTACCTATTTATCTACTTGCACTTTGATGTGCATTCGAACTGCTAGGTTGGCAGGAGCAGGGATCGAGAAATGGGAGCTCACCCCACTGCGGGGATTCAAACTGCTGACCTTCTGATCGGCAAGTCCTAGGCTTTGTGGTTTAACCCACAGCGCCACCCACGTCCCGTAGTCCAATGCATATTTACTCAGAATTCGAGAGTATTTCCTCCCACATACATGCATATGCTGAAGTGCCATTCCAGACCTTTCAACTGCATGCAAGCATAGTTTTATCACTGCTTTAACTTTGCCACAAGGATTTTCCTTTGCTCAATGGGACATCCCCTCCCTCTCCTCCCCCCCATTGCTCCATCAGCACAAATATTTCTGCTTGTACAACAGAAAGGTCTCCCCCTGCATGCCCCCTAAATCTATTCCAGGGGTTCCCCCAACCCTCTGGAGCAGTGTGCAAGATTCATCCAACACAAAAGCCACTTACCTACTTGCAGGACACGGTCAACAGCACCCGACTGTAACAAATTTAGGCCACGGTTAAAGGGCACACGTGAGTCTCGCTCACCCTCCGGAGGGTGATAGCCAAGGGATGAGTACATGCATATTTCTCGCTCACTCCGTGGGAAGGACCAAAAAACAATGCGCTTCTGCACAGGTTCCGGGACGCGGGAGAAACGCTCTTCTACCTGGACGAGAGGAAGAAGATCACCATTAGGACTATAACTTCCTGGGATCAGGGATCTGAATGACAACTGTCTCCTGTATAAACCCATTCATCTCTTAAGATGCCATCTCTCCAGGTGCCATCCTTCAGCCCCAACCTTTAGACCCAAGGATCAAGTCTTTTCTGTGGTGGCACCTGAGTGATGGAACTTGCTCGCCGAGATATCTGCCTGGCACCAACTCTTAGCTTTTACACTGCCCTGTGGTATAGCAGTGTTGGGCTAGGACCTGGGGGGCAAGGCTCAAGACCCCACTCAGCTGTGGAGCTCACTGGATAACCCTGGGCCAATCACTGGGTTTTTTATGACTGACCTGGTTCCTTTTCCTGTTAAAACTTTGATGTTTTATATTCAGAGCTTTACTTTTATTGCTATTCAACTGACAAGTCTAACACAGAAAATGAGAATCTTAATGTTTAAAACAATACATAAGTGCATCTTTCAGCCCTGGCCACCCCCAAACAAACCTGCTAGGCCCTCTGCCTGTCATACCGGAACAGGGATGTCATAAACTGATACAGTGGTACCTCCGGTTGCGGACGGGATCAGTTCCGGAGGTCCGGTTGGATCCCAAGGTTTCCCCAACCTGAGGACCACTTCTGCACATGCGTGCATGGCGAAACCCAGTAAAGCACCTCCGGGTTTGCCACGCACGCATCCTGAAGTTTGCATAACCAGAGGGTTACGTAAATGGAGGTATGACTGTATACACTTTGATCACAAGGCAAAGCTGCATTCCCCAACCCGGCCTTGATGCAGCAAGGATGGGAAAGCTGCCGCTTGACGCCCTCTCATCAGCCCTAGCCAGCAGGGCCAGTGATCAGGGATGGTTGCAGCTGGAGTTCAGCAACATCTGGAGAGAAACTGCATTGGCTGTCTGGGCACAAACACCATATTTTCATGACACCAGGGTATGACTAAAAATATTTCCAAATTCCTAGACACCAATGTGGTCAAGCAGATGGATGGCCAGCTATCTGGGCTGCTACCCACCCCGCTGAGCTCTCTGTACTATAAGGAGGTGCCTAGTGAATTCGAATTCCTAAGTCTTTGGTGGGGTTGAGGGTGGAGACGACATGAAGCCACATGATACTGGAAGCCACAGAATTGTGACAGGCCTGGGAAAGGAATGCAAATGCTTACGCAAAGATGCGATAGCCAAGCATCATCTACCGTAAACCAGAGGCATAAAGCCATTGTTGTGGCTTGTTAGTAGCCCGTAGCTCAGGAAAAAGGAGAGCAGCTATGGTGGAGCCTGCTCTGGGCCAATAGCACCCATCCCTCCCAGAGAGCAGAGAGTTCCTGCTGCCACAGATAAAATGGAGGGGGGGGGAGTGAAGCCAGGTACTACCACACACCATGCTAAGCTCCTGTCCAGTGAGAGCTGGGTCCCGTGATCATCTTGACTTCCTTTGGTCATAGCATATCTGGCTAGTTAATGCAAGTAAGTTTGGAATTCCTTCCTCTCTCCCCTCGCTCGCCCTCCATTTTGGTCACTGAGCCTCGGAGCCTCATTCCCCTTTAGACCAAGCCTGAACAACATTCACATTGATAACAACCCCCCAAAGGCAGGGAGGCCCCAGCGTGTTAATGGGAAAGTCCAAGCACACCAAGAGCAGCATATGAATGGAAGAATGGCCATATCATAACCTCCTTATTGCTCCTCCATTTCCTGAATTCAGATATATATGCTGGGCTTGTCACCCAGCATACCCTGTGCTGGCCTTTGTGAGAGACTGTGAGCCTGTCTCTCAGAGCAAAAGATTGAAATCTCTGTATACAGTTGTGTTTTATTTTATGTAGACCAGTAGTGATATACTTGTAATATAAATAAATACTTTGGAGAAGAACTGAACGGGTGAGGTGTTTATTCCTTCAAGGGAATTCACGAATAGAGAACTGGATTGCTGCTGCTGTGAAGATGCAGGAAGATTTTCTGGGTGAAAGGAACCCCAAAGGGTTGGAGCACAAACCGTCTAACACCCTGGGACAAAAAGCAAATGCCTTAGGTCCATGTTTTTCAATCTTTCAGTCCAGCACTCATTCTCAAAACCAAACAACACCACCACCACCAAACTGGGAGGGATAGCTAATGCCACTGAAGATGGAATTAGGATTCAATATTAGTTTTAACAGATTGGAGAACTGGGCCCAAACTAACAAAATGAATTTCAACAGGGCCAAATGCCAGGTTCTACACTTAGGAAGGAATGACCAGCTGCACAAATATAAAATGGGGGACACCTAGCTTAGTTGTACATGCTAAAAGGATCTAGGGGGTCTTAGTAAACCACAAACTTAACATGAGTCAACAGTGCGATGCAGAAGCAAAAAAAGCTAAGGTTTTTCTAGGCTGCACCAACAGAAGTATAGAATTCAAGTCAAGGGAAGTAACAGAACCACTCTATTCTGCCTTGGTCAGATCACCTGGAATCTGACACCTGGAATAGTGTGTCCAATTTTGGGCTCAAAAATTAAAGAAGGATATTGATAAAATTGGAACATGTTCAGAGGAGTGTGATCGAAATGATCAGGGGTCTGGAAACCAAGCCTTGTGAGGAACAGTTAAGGGAGCTGGATATGTTTAGCCTGGAAAAGAGGAGAGAGAGGAGACATGATAGCCATCTTCAATTATCTTTAGAGCTGTTACATGGAAGATGGAGAAAGCTTGTTTTCTCCTGCTCAGAAGGTTAGGTAGGACTTGAACCAATGGTTTTTAGTTACAAGAAAGTAGATTTCTAGGTCAAATGGCAGCATCGGGAATGGGGATGTTGTTGGCACTTGCCATAGACTACACTGCAACAGTCTCTGCAAATGCCAGTCTCTGGAGCCTCCTGCTCCTCCTTCTTGCTATTCTTGCCTACCGTCCCCAAGCAAATGAACAGTGATAGCTCTCTCTGGATAGCTGCGCAGACTGGGCTTAAAAGGAGAAGTTGTGTAACCAAGCAGAGGTGATAGCAAGGAGAAGGTGGCCTTTCCCAAGGAAGGGTTGCACTGAGGGCATCTTGCCCAAAAGCCCTCCGAAACCTGGAGCCAGCTCCAACTCAGATTCCAGTCTATGGATTATTCTCCCACTTTGTCTGAATTTTCTGCCTGGGCACAGTCTCCTGGCCCTTCAGCCTCCATCTCTTGGGATCATTCTCATTCATCTGGCTTACCTTCCTCACAAACCTCCTCCTGCCCTAGAGACAGCAGGTGACTTCAGCCCCAGCCAAACCTACTTCCCACTTCCCCACATCTGTGACATACTGTGCGCAAACATTCTGCATGGCCCATTTCATTCTCGCTCAAGACACCACAGAACAGCTCAGCCAACAGGTGCCAGAAGTTTCGGCACTGCTGCAACCAGATCTCTTAAATGCATCACAACAGGCACACTAACTTCTAAATCTATACACCAATTTCCATGCAAAGGATACTCAAAATTGGCCTTCTCTTCTATTTCTGGTTCCAGACTCCCACACAGTTGCCACGACCAACTGACGCCACAAGGAAAAGACTTTTCCTTCACTTCAGCATAAATGGTGGCCACACAAAGTCTTGGTATTCAGAGAATGGCCAGCCAGGATCAGGCAGGCTCCTAAATGTCCACTCGCAGATATTTCCTCCTAGTCCAGTTTATGTAGCTTATAGGTACACAATTCCAACTCTGTCCAGAAAACAGAAACTGGTCCACATGTTGCCACTTAACTAACCTATTTCCCTTCTTGCTAATTTATGTTAATACAAGCAGCTTCCTCGCTGGTGGAAGTTTTCTCCCATATTAAGCAATGGTCTGCTTAGAAATATTCTCAGATCTCACCCAGCCTTCTTTTCCCCCCTGCCCTCTCGCCCAATCTTCTCAAATTAAAGATAAAAGAATGAGCAAATCTTTCAGCCTAAAACTTTGCCTAAATTCTACCCAATAGTTTCCTCAGGTAACAGAGCATTCTCAACTCGTCTCACAAGCAGCAGCTGAATCTTTGGCACAGGCAGATGGTCGTAAGACTCCAAAATTTCACTAAACCATCCTCCTCTTGTGCCAAATTTGTAAGTAACCTTGTGATTCAATCCAAACTTGGGCAGAACTGGATTCCTTACAAACACACACGGTCTTAATATGTCATTCCCTTTCGGCCCCCTTCTCCATGCAGTCGTCTTAACTACTGGAATTTCTCCCACTTAATCTGTTCTGATGCCTTCATTAAATTCATCTCCCACACACCGTATTGCTATTCTCACACCACCTTTTTTGCCAAAATTTTCAGCTCTTTCAGCATCGGGCTTCTAGTTCAAAGTTCTCTTCCAGTGCTTTCCCTGTGTCTCCATGCAGGTTCTCTCTCTTTTTTTTTTAGCAATAATCGCGCCTCGGATTAACCTCACTGGCTACGATACTGCCACTGCGCAAAGCTGCAGGTTCTCTTTTTAACTCCCCATTTTCTTAATTCCACCCCCATCCCCTTTCACACTGCTCTTAACACAGGAAGCAGATGCTAGGGTCATAGCTGGGGAGGAGGTGAGCGCTAGCTGGACATTTTGTCCCAGTTGAAGCTTCCAGAGGCACACCACTGAGGCTCCCAGCCTGTGTGTGTGTGTGTGTGTGTACACAAATGCGCACGCAGGGGTTGCCAAACTGGGTCTTTGACCCGGGTGTAATAAAGCCTAGTTTCAGCCCTGCTTTCATCCAGTCCTCCTGGCAAAACTCATCTCACACACAGTCTCCCTAAGGACCAGAGAGTTCTAGGCAGGATTACTGCAACGCATTATATGTAGTTCTGCCTCTGAAGAATGTTTGGAAACCAGCTGGTGCAGAATTCAGTGGCCAGGTTGCTCGCCAGGACAATAATAATAATAATAATAATAATTTTTTATTTATACCCCGCCCTCCCCAGCCAAGGCCGGGCTCAGAGCGGCTTACAAGCAATAATAAAAACAAGATGAATGATTACAACTTAAAAACAAAAATAAAATACATTAAAATAATGGAACATTAAAATATTAAAATGTAGCCTCATCGCAGGAGAAGGAAAAGAAAGAGGAGAAAAAGAGAGAGAGAGAGAGAGAGAGAGAGAGGGAGGGAATCAAATTGGCTCCAAGCCAAAGGCCAGGCGGAACAACTCTGTCTTACAGGCCCTGCGGAAAGAAATCAGATCCTGCAGGGCCCTGGTCTCATGAGGCAGAGCATTCCACCAGGCCGGAGCCAGAGTTGAAAAGGCCCTGGCTCTGGTTGAAGCCAATCTAACTTCTTTAGGGCCTGGGACCACTAGGGTGTTATTATTTATGGACCTTGAGGCTCTCCGTGGGGCATACCAGGAGAGGCGGTCCCGTAGGTACGAGGGTCCTAGGCCGTGAAGGGCTTTAAAGGTCAAAAGCAGCACCTTAAATCTGACCCTGTACTCCACCGGGAGCCAGTGCAGCTTGAAAAGCACTGGGTGAATATGCTCCCATGGCAGAGACCCCGTGAGGAGCCTCGCTGCAGCCTTCTGCTCCCGCTGGAGTTTCTGGGACAGCTTCAAGGGCAGCCCCGCATAGAGCGAATTACAGTAGTCAAGCCTGGAGATGACCGTCGCATGGATCACTGTGGCCAGGTCGGGGCGGGAAAGGTAAGGGACCAACTGCTTAACAAGACGGTTTTAGCATATTACACTGATCCTGGCCCAACTGCACTGGCTGCCAATTAGTTTCTGGGCACAATTCAAAGGGCTGGTTGTGACCTATAAAGCTTTAAATGGCTTAGGGCTGCAATCCCTGAAGGACCGCCTCTCCTCATATGAACCAACCCAGACTCCCGAGATCATCGTCTGAGACCCTTCTTCACATGCCTCCTCCATGAGAGGTCCAGAGAGTAGACCTCTTCTGCAGTGGCTCCCCATTTGTGGAATGCTCTCCCCACCCCAGGGAGGTTTGTCTGGCACCTTCATTATACATCTTTAGGTAGGAGGTGAAAACAGGATTGTCTTCAACCAGGCCTTTAGCTGATTTATATTCTATGGCCTTTTAAATGTGGTGTAGTTGTTTTTTGAGCGGGGAGAATTATTGTCTTGTTTTGCTTTTGTTCTAACTATTTGTCTATGCTTTTATCTTGTATTTTTATCTTGTGATCTTCAGATGAAGGGCAGTATATCAATTTAATAAATAAATAAGCTTCTATCTCTTCTGTGCTAACTTCCCTCTAGTATCCTTCCCTCCTTCTGACTATTCTTTAATCAAACACTGGGGGAGGGAGGGAAATCCAGATGGGGGGAGGGATTGTGTCCCACTAACCCACTGGAAGATCTCCTGCACAAACCTCATAGAAACAAATGTAAGCTTCATAAAAGAAACTGCCATTAATTTCCAGGCTAAGGTTAAGGTTTTGATGTATACAACCCTATACAGATCGCCTCGCCCCTTACTTATCCTTATACGGCTCTGCAGATGTGGGCCTCCTGCAGATACCATCTTATGAGAAGGTCTGTTCTGCACAATATAGGAATCAGGCCTTTGGTGTTGTGGCACCTGCCCCCTAGGAATTCACTCCCCTTAAATATTACGCAGTCACCGTCTATGGTGCCTATGGAAGGGCTCCACCTTCCAGCAAGCCTTTTCTTTCCCAGTCTGTATCTATACTGGAATTGTTTTAAAGATGTTTTATCACTGGTCATCTGCCACCCTGGGCAACTTTGAAATTATTATAAATTCAATAAATAAATTAACAATTTAATAATTAATTAATTCAATAAATAAATGGGGCTTTCACAGCAAACCTCCCAGTGGATTTCACCTAAAGAATCAGACTCGTCCACATCAAACTTCACTGCTCTTAAAACTGCACCAGAGAATTCATCACCTGATAACAGCTATATCACCTCATCTGACCAGAAGGTTTCCTCTACCTGTTCCCGTTTGTATTTCAGTCAGCTAGGAACAGAGTTTAATAAAGTGACTTGATGGAGAGAACCATAACAACACACAGCCCAAGAGCAATATGAGAAAGTCAGTCAGGAATGGTGTACTACGGCAAAAGTGTCCTTCAATTTAAATAGGGGGGGGGAGAGAGAGAGAGAGAGACAGAGAGACAGAGAGATGGGGGGGGGGAGGAAAGTTCACCAGCCAATGCTGAAAATCAAGGTATGAAACTACAGAAGACCAGTTCCAAGCAGGTATATGCTACAGACAAGTGGACCTGCAGTCCTTTTCACAGACCCTGCTTAAACCCTCAATGGAATTTAAGCAGTCAACTGTACAATTGACTACAACTTCTACATAGACTCTGCCACTTCATGTAGCTAAGTGAGCACCAAGCTTAGTTTTCACTAAGGTAGTCAACCTATGTCCTGTTTGCTATTATTTAGATTGAAGTTGGGAGCTCTTATGATAGAATACTCCTTCATACACAGATTTCCTTGAACATGGAATATGTCTGGGAGAAAGATAGGCTAGAAACCTTCTCCCAAATGTGCTCCTCTTCCTTGTGAAATAAACTGATTTGTTTAGAGAAGAATTTAGTAATACACCCACCACCACCTGCAGCCTAAAGTGGAAGAGGCCAGACACAGGTCTATGTGAAATGATCAAGACAAAGGCTTATTTATAGGCCATGGTTACAACCCTGTCACTTTCAAGTCAAAGCCATTCCCTTCACAGTGAGAATTCCATTTATCGAACTTGAGACGAGGTACCAAGTTAAAAGGCAACTCTTTGGCTGTGTTTTACAACCGCTATTCAGTTCAAATTCACATGCAAGATGAGGACTATGCCTGCTCCAAATGACAAAATGGGGAGGGGGTGTTTGGGATACCCAGTTCTATCCTCTCATTGCTCCAGAGTTCTAAATGTGCCTCAAAGCCAAGGCAAATTGAGGAGGTGGAGGTTGACTGATAAACGGTCTACACTTACTCTAAGCACTGGCACAGTAGTCCAGAGAGTCATCCTTGTGGACTAGCCCATTAAATGAGCAGAATTCAGATTTTTTCAGTGGTTTCTTCGCACACACAGCAGCCTTTTCCCTAGCAACACCCCTCTGCTTTTTACCGTTCCCTGATGAAACCTTCCAGTCTTGAAAATTAAAGAGATTGGAGGGGATATGCTTTTTCAGCCCAGAGCTCCTCCGCATTCCCTCCTATTTCAGGTGTGCAAGTGCTTGGACTTGGAAGTTTCACTCATTGATGGCAGTGACAAGTGACTCTTGTCTGACGAGTTTCCCAGCCTGACACAGAAATCAAACCCTGTCGTCTCCCTGGATGGAACTACAGCTGCTTACAAGGAATTCTTAGATTTGAGGGAAGGAAGTAGCTGAGCTTTGATCTCCAAGAATTGTGAGCAAGTGTGGCTTTGACAAATTTCAGAAAGAGGAGAAGAACGTGTGTAGCGAGCCTAGCCTCCCTGCACCCTCCACACCACAGTATCACAACCTTACCTTCTCCTAGGCTTTGCCCAGACTAGTCCTGGCTCTCTCGGCTAGCCAAAGTTAGCTAGTTTCAGCTATCCCAATTAACACCCACTCCACCTATTTCTCAGCAGGCACACACAGCGAAAGCCTTTAAAGGGCACCCTAGGATAACCACTTCCTCCAGATCAAGCTGCGTAAAGGCATCATTTGAACAGAGGGCAGGAGTTGTGGGTGAGAGAGGATCACAAACAGATGAAGATAAAACACAGCATGCGCAAGTAGTACGCAAAGAAAGCCAGGAGATAAAATCATGTTTTTCTTCCAATCTTAACGGACCTTGGAAGCCTGGCTGTAAATCCTGGTGGGATCACACAAAAAGGGATGTCAGAAAAATGCTGGAGCTTCTCCTCAAATCAACAACTAAAAAAAGTCAAGGTATATGCACTAAAGAAAGAAGGAGATCTGGAATGTAATTGTCAGTCACTCTGGTGAGACCTAGAGGAAGTCCACTAAATCACAAGTTAATATACCAAGCAAGGCCACATTTAGGCCATTAGCCCCCTACCCAGCTCATGGGACCAGCCGTCTTGTCCCCGGTTCAAAAGCTACTTAGAGGGGACACCCTGCCCCCAATAATCCAGCCAGCCCAAATTTGACCTCCCAGGAAAAGATGGTAGGAGATAGAGCATACAAAACTAAGTATGAATGACAAGATGGTAGGGTGGCAGCAGCAGGAGGGGGGAGAATTAAAAGGAAGAAAGGAGTTGGCCCCAGCGAAGACTACAGGGAGATGGCAGAGGGTAGAGATTGGTGGAGAGAAAAACAAACAGATTAGGCTCGGCTTTGTTCAAGCCTGGCTAGTAAGTAGGATTGTCAACTCAAGGGGCGCGCAGAATTCCTGCGTTCCCTTCTCCTGCCGGCATAAATCCGGCCGAGGAAGCCCCTCGACGACGCTGCCACCTGCACCCCGACCCATTGTTCGAAGGGGCCGAGCCCCACAAGGGCAGCTTCGAAGGAGCGGGCAGCCCCAACTTCCACGGCCTGAGGCACCGGGATCGCCAGGCCGCAGCCGTCGGAGAAAGGAAAAAGAGAGGGGGGAGGAAAAGCGGGGGGCTTCAGAAGGGGGAAGGGCTCGTACGCGGCCGGGGAGGGGGGCCGAGATATAGGGACGCGCTCCTGAGGATGTGCAGAGTGCCTTCGCCGTCCAGCACCCTCGGGGGAGACGAGGGGGGAGCGGAGGAAGGCTTGCTGGGCAGCTGTGAGCCCCGGCACCTCTTGGGGAGAGAGAGAGGCGAAGGGAGCCTCGGACGCGCCGGCTGCTTCCCACGCAGCGGCCCCGGCGCCTCCAGGGCGGCCCGGGGGGGGGAGCGGAGAAGCTGCTGCCCTCACCTGCTCGAAGGCCCACGTCTCCGCCACCCGCCGGGCGCTCAGGTCCAGAAGCGTCTCGACGGCGCTGGGGGCCGAGGTGGCGGCGGAGGCGGCGGCGCCCGGCCCCGGCCCCGGCTCGGGCTGCTCCCCGGAGCCGCCGCACCTGCGCTTGGCGGGCGGGGGCTCCATAGGCCCGGCCGATCCCCGGCCTCTCCTGCTCGCCTTGCCCGGAAACCCAGCGGCGGCGGCCCGGGCCTGGCCCGCTCAGTCGGCCGTTCCTCCCTCTCCGCTGGCGGCGTCGGATGTGGCCCCTTTAAGGAGCTCCCACAACAATGAGCTCGGCGGCCGCGGCCTGGCCGGTCCTCCCTTTTCAACCTGCTCGCCTCCCATTGGGTGGCCGGCGAGGGAGAGACCGGCGAGGATTGGGCGAGCTCGGCTGCCGCTCAAGGAGGAAACAATGCACGCCCCCATGTCGTGGGGTTTAAATAAATATTAAAAAAAGGAAAGAAAGGAAAGTGGGAGGGGAGGGCCGTCTGGGGGGAAAAGGTGTCAATCAAAGGTCGAGAGGCCCACCCAGCCAATCAGGCAAGGCGGGGGCGGCCTCAGACCTGCCGGTGGGGTTCTATGTGGGCGTGGCCTGCGCTGCGAGCCTTCCATTCACAACATTCTGGAGCCGGCTGGGAATGGCAACAATGTGGCGAGCTGCGCATTCCAAGCCGGGAAGGGGCCTCCTCCGCCGCCCGTCACTCCCCGGGGGCTCATCGCCGCCGCGCCCTCGCCTTCCTCCCCACCGGACTCGAGGGAGGCGGGGGAGCCGCCGAGCTGCTCTGCTGCGAACCACCTTCATTCACAAAAGGACCAGGAAGAAAAATCGTTTCCGATGTGAAAGCGTAAGGAGCAAACTTTTAAACTAGGCCCGTTGTGGAAGAATTCAGCCGCCCAGCCTCTGGGGCTAAAGGAGCAGGACATCAAGGGTTTCCTCCACCCCAACCCCCCCATATAATCCGGGGGGGGGTTAATCACTTTAACTGCATCGTTTTTGCTCTCTAAATAGAGCAACAGGACAATTCCAGGTAGCATCCCGTTTCAGTACCTGCTCCAATGCGCACACGTCACCATTCCTGTCAAAACACTTTTGCAAAAAAGCTGCCAGTCTCCAGACTTGCCATATAGCCTGGACATTCTTAAAGCGACAGTTGAAAGGAAAAGTCTTGAGATATTGAATCTCCCCCTGAATAAGCATTAAGTATTATTGAGGGGGTGGGGAATAAGGCAATATAAAGGGCAGCACTATAACAGGATCTGATGATAGCTGCAACATTCATGGTCCTGGCACCTGCTCATCTCATTGGGATTCCATCCATTCCGCCATCTACAAGAGACAAACAGGCCAGTCTGTGCAAAAGAATAATAGACACAAATCTGACATCAAAAGGGGCAATATTCAACAACCAGCGGGAGAACATTTCAACCTCCTACAATACTCTTTTACAGACCTTTGTCCTTCTTGGATAAAAGGACTTCAAAGGGAATCCTCAGTGTGAAACTGATGAGTTGCAACTTAACAAGAAGTTAGGTTCTATCACCTGTAGTCTGAATCAACATAATGGGTTTTTAACCTCACTACAGGTGTCAATTAGCTTACAAATGCCAGGATGTTCACTATCTTCAACACTGCTTTGTGAATGGTTGCTGTGATTATCAGTGTTTCCCCCCTCCCAATTTGTTTTTGCATTTCATTTCCCCCTGAATTCATTCTGTGTGTATTTCTCTACATCCACATACTTGCCAACACTTCATGCGTATGATAAAATAGACTTTGGTCCATAAAAGTTGATGCCATAATTAATTTGTTTAACCTTCAAATTGCCACAAGACTCCTTCATGTTTTGGAGCTTTAAATGCATGGTATGTTCTAGCATCCTGTCTCCTAGTAACCTACTAGATGTCTTTGGGAAGGCTATAAGCAGGACATGAGAGCACTAGTATTCAGAGGCACAATGTGTCCCTGATATTGGTGTACTATATAACCTTCATTTACTTGTAACAGACTCACAGAGAACAGGATATTATCACCTATGATTCAGCTACCATAGTCCTGTCAGTGAAGGGAGAAGCTTCTCTTGATGCTTTTGTGCTGCTACATAACCAAAGGTCTCTAGGCAAGAGTACATTGAAATACAAAATAAACAATAAAAATGCAATTGCAATACAAAAAATTATTGCAGTATAGATCACGCGATAAAATTAACTGCAGGCAGGTGTTAAAACTTTTTAAAGCCAAACCTCCTAACAGAAGCCATCTCAAGATCAGGACATGACATGCATGCCTGGTGGTGTGAGGGAAATGCAGCTTTCAGTGACCATTCAACTTCTGATAACATGGTTGTAACTCTGGAAAATATACAATAAATACTTAGCACTTTATGTCAAAGGTGAAATTTGAACCAGAGACCACCTTGTTCACAGCACAGTCCTGCAAATTGAAAACAGATTATTGATATCAGGAAGAATGGAATAAATTTAATGATTATTTAGTTAAATTTGTTAAGTTAAATTAACTGGAAATAGCTTGCAGATACTTAATGGGTTTAGGATTTTATTTATGTTAAGTGATGAAGTAATGTTTAATTCTATAAGGTGAAGATTTAAGGATGTTAATGTTTAAGTTAAATTTCATAAAAATTGGGATTTGGAAAACCGTTAAAAGGACATGCAATGAAATTCAACTAAGGGGAAGCGAGGAAGTCACTTAACAAAGTTAATAACTGTAATTTTCAATAAGGCTATGATTTATGTTTGTTTTGTTTGTTTTTCTTGTGTGTTTGTTTGGTTTTTATAATATTGTGAAAACCAATAAAATTTGGGGGGACAAGTAAAAAAATAAGAAAAGAAAAGAAAACAGATTATTGCACTAGAGGTTTATCATCCAAAACCTCTTCCCCTAAACTCTTGAACTTTATATGCATTTATTTACACAGCTCGAATGTATACAAACACCAGCAATGATGAAGCAACATCCTGCACCCTGAATTTGATAACTTCATAATTTATAGTGCAGACTGAAAAGTTAAGTCCAACTGGGAGTTTGACCTGTCTGGTATGTTAGGATTGCAGCCTAAGGCAACTAGTCTCCTGCTCATTAATAATAAGAACGTTTTCCTTAGTGAAATGAGAGGAAACTGCGCAAGAGCTCCTGTCCTTTTCTGCAGGGCTTGCCCAGGAAAACTTCTTGATGGATTGTGCCCCGTGGGTCAGACAGGTACGCCTTCCGCCCTCTACCAGCCTTCACAGCACCCTTGGCTTGCATCTGGTGTAATCAAGCCTGTTCTACAGAAACCAAGCATGATGAAGGCCAAAGCATTTCAGCACATGGGCAGCGGGAAAGCTGGCTTCCAGGAACATTCCTACTAGTCATAAGATGGATTGCAGCATGGAAACCCAATAGGACTCATTCCTCCAAAGACAACCCAATGAAGTAATCAGGGCTCTGTGTCATCGGGCCGGGTTGATACTATTCTGCTTCGTTTGAAATAGACTGCAACTCTGGCAAGAATGCCCTGAAGGTTTCTTTCCTCACGGAAGCGAAATGGTTTGGGGTGAGCAACTTCATAGAGATCTGACATGTGCCACACTAGGAACCAAGCCGCATATGAGGGCCTGGAAGTCTGTGCTAACCTCATTCCAGTTATTGGAAAGGAAATAACATCCCAACAAAAAGGGAACGGTTAAGTAAACTATGTGAGTATCTGGAGTTAGCAAAATTGACGGATATAATAAGGCATAAATCTACAGAAACAATGGGAATGCTGGAATGAGTATTTACACAAACAGGGATCAAACACAAAAGTTTGGCTGTGCTTAGACAAACCTTGTGAAGAATATTGAGAATACAAAGATTAGATGGACTACGAAAGAATTTAAGGAAAGAAGTGACTGAAGAACAGATGTAAAGGTGAATTAGATAACCAAGAGACGTGTGGTGAATGCGGTGGAAGTCTTTTATAATATTTTAACTAGGATTTAAATATTGTAATCTTCAAAGTATGAATTTGGAATAATTGATTATAAAAAATGTTTTTACTCTTCATTCTTTTTCTTGTTTCTTTTATCTTTTGTCTTTCTTCTTTTCTAGTATGCATTCTGGAAAATTGTGTAGACAAAATGTATTTATGTGTGGTTATGTATTGTTTCTATTTCTTTTCTTCTATTCATTTTTTGTAACATTTAATAAAACTTTAAAAAAAGGAAATGTGGGGTACCAATATAAGAAAAAGTACACACAAATATACATTATTTAATAATAAATGTAAAAAAACCAACAGTGAGGATAATAAATGAATTGTGTGCTTCAAATATAATATCAGGGGCATAATCTGATCAAAGTTACACATTTTCAGATGCAAATAACACTTGATTTCAGTGACAGAGGTGAGCACTTAAATATCTTCCACAAAAACAAATGGGATTTGGAAGTCCTCAGATTGGGCTGGGTCATACCCTAAGGTCAGAGACACAAGGTTCTGTAGGACTTGATATTTTCAGTATATTTTAGTTATGACTTAGTGAGCAGAATGTTCAACTAAAATGTTAACTGAACAGAGGGGCCAAATCTTTATCAGTGAGGGTAAAGCTCAATCAGTTGGGTTATGAGTAAAAGGTCCACTTGTTTATCTTTTCGAATCTGCTTTAGTTCCAATATGCTGCTTTGGTCACATGGAAGATGGAGCAAGGATTGTGTCGATGAACATTTTTATTGTGTAAATAATGTTGTCTTTTCTTTTCCTCTTTTGATTTTTTTACTTCGTATATTTGTTACTTCTTTATTTTTTATTTTCCTCTTTTTCGTTCCTTTATAAATTTTCTATTCTCTACATAATTTCCTTTTTCTTCATATGTAAAGAGATAGCATACAACAGGCTTCCTCAACCTCGGCCCTCCAGATGTTTTTGGCCTACAGCTCCCATGATCCCTAGCTAGCAGGACCAGTGGTCAGGGATGATGGGAATTGTAGTCTCAAAACATCTGGAGGGCGGAGGTTGAGGAAGCCTGGCACACAATGTGTGTACTGTGGTACCTCGGGTTACATATTCTTCAGGTTACATACGCTTCAGGTTACAGACTCCGCTAACCCAGAAATAGTGCTTCAGGTTAAGAACTTTGCTTCAGGATGGGAACAGAAATCGTGCTCCAGCAGCGCAGCGGCAGCCTCCATTAGCTAAAGTGGTGCTTCAGGTTAAGAACAGTTTCAGGTTAAGTACGGACCTCCGGAACGAATTAAGTACTTAACCCGAGGTACCACGGTATAGATACGTAAATTTTTAAGCAATAAAGAATTTTATATATATATGAAGATGGAGCAAGCTAGTTTTTGGCTGCTCCAGAGAGTACGATCTGAATCAATGGATTCAAATTATAAGAAAGGAGATTTGGGGAAAACATTCTGACATTAGGATGAACTTTCTGACAGTAGGAGTTGTTTGACAGTGGAATGGATTCCTTCAGGAGATGGTGGGCTCTCCTTTGCTGTAGGTTTTTAAACAGAGGTTGGATGGACATCTGTCAAGGATTCTTTGGCTGTGATTCCTGCATTGCCAGAGCTTGGACCAGATGACCGCTGGGGTCCCTTCCAGTTCTGCAATTCTAAGATCTTTGTAAACTACTATTCTGACTCCAACAGTGACCTCTCCTGGTCACCATAGAGGAAAGCCTCCCAATTGTCAGCCACAGCTAAGGGAAGTAATTTCCAAACTGTGTGCCACATGATCACACAGGAACGCAAGAAAAGAGAAAACAGACTCAAAGCCCCTGTGAGCCAAAGTAGCCATTCACAGCCGAGGCAGCCCACTGTTACACTGGATGACACAGTGCTCTGACCTTGGCTTCTTCCATTGAGCCCATGCTCAAGATGGGCAATTCTGCCCGGTCCCTGCATACACACCACCAGAGAAATTTCTTAATTACCTGCATTCAGAGAAGGTTCCCTGTTCTGCCTCTGCCTCCGTCCAATCAGGGATAGGAGGGAATATCCCAAACAGTGACTCATGAAGAAGCACATCAGGTGAGGTTTATGAGAAACAATTAATTCTTACTCCTCCTGAACCCCTGCACTTGTGTGACGCATTATAGCTCAGTGGGAGTGTAAATTCTATGCCTGCAGGTTCCATGCTCAGTTCCTCTCCCTCTCTCTCTCTCATTAAATTTTCTGTTTTACATTTTAGAATATTCATTTAAACAACCTTAAAATATCAATGACTTCACTTCTTCACTTTCATTTTGTATAACATAAATCCCTGCATATTTTACACAAACTAAACCATTCCGTTTATGTTTATGTTCAGTTTAAACTAAACCATTCAGTAGGGACGCGGGTGGCGCTGTGGGTTAAGCCACAGAACCTAGGGCTTGCCGATCAGAAGGTCAGTGGTTTGAATCCCCGTGATGGGGTGAGCTCCCGTTGCTCGGTCCCAGCTTCTGCCAACCTAGCAGTTCAAGGAGACAGAAGAGCAATGTCCAGCCACTTTTGATTGATGGGGTCTGTGTGGAGAGGGTAACAACGTTCAGATTTTTGGGCATTGAATTACAAGAGGATCTGTCCTGGAGTGTCAACACAAGGGGGCTTGTGAAGAAGGCGCAGCAGAGACTGTACTTTTTAAGAATCCTAAGAAAAAACCATCTTCCGCAGAAACTGCTGCTTGCCTTCTATCACTGTGCCATTGAGAGCGTGCTCACTTATGGCTTATGTGTGTGGTACGGAAGCTGTACTGGAAGGATGGTGTTGTGCAGAGTTGTTAAGGCAGCAGAGAGCATTGTTGGCTGCCCACTCTCCACCTTAGAGCAGATTTATGCCACAAGGTGCCATAGGAAGGCACTGGACATAGTAAAAGATCCATCGCATCCTGGTCACTGTCTCTTCGAGCTCCTGCCATCGGGACAGAGATACAGGACGATGATGACAAGAACGAGCCGTCTCAAGAACAGCTTCTTCTCCAGAGCGATCTCGGCCCTGAATGGGAAACCTGGACTTTGAAAGTCATCTAATCTTCCTTGCTGTATTATATTATATTGTTTTAATTAGTGTTTTTATAGTTGTTCTGATTTTGAGTGGAGTGCCCTACCTGGGTGAATGGAGCAGCCAAGTAATTTCGTTGTCCCTGAGAGGGGGCAATGACAATAAAGATATTATTATTATTATTATTATTATTATTATTATTATTAAAAGCATGTTCAAGTGCAAGTAGATAAATAGGTACCGCTCCAGTGGGAAGGTAAACAGAGTTTCTGTGCACTGCTCTGGTTCACCAGAAGTGGCTTAATCATGCTGGCCACATGACCCAGAAGCTGTCTGCGGACAAATGTCGGCTCCCTTGGCCAATAAAGCGAGATGAGTGCTGCAACCCCAAAGTCAGCATGTGGACTATGTCTCTATAAAAGCTGTTTTTTGTTGTGTGGCATTTCCTCCCTCGTTCCGTAATCCCCTCCTCTGTGTCTTGTTAATGCTCTTTTAGTCATTACATGTGGTGTTTGTGCGTGTGCCTTAATTAAACAGGAGTACAGATAATCCAAAAGGGACTGTGGTCTAAACCACTGAGCCTAGGGCTTGCCGATCAGGTCGGCGGTTCGAATCCTCGCAATGGGGTGAGCTCTCGATGTTCGGTCCCAGCTC
This sequence comes from Podarcis gaigeae, assembly GCF_964106915.1. NCBI lineage: Eukaryota > Metazoa > Chordata > Lepidosauria > Squamata > Lacertidae > Podarcis > Podarcis gaigeae. Next base: position 34,943,445 of record NC_139694.1, read on the forward strand.
CTGCCCACCTAGCAGGTCAGGGGAACCTTTACCTTTACCGATAATCCACTGGATGGGGTGTTAGATGCACTTCCTGACAATCTCAACATGACTGTCAATATATTTATAGTGCATAATCCTGCCCCTCAACAGGATTCTCTGGGCAGCTAACAATAGAACACATAATAAAAAATATCTTTCAAAGTAAGCAGAAATCTCAGAAGCCCAAAGGAGATGCTGTATCAAATTTCTACTAGTTGGGAGTGGGGTTTAAGTTAGGACTGCCATACGTCCAGATTTTCCTGGATATTACTGGGATTTGAAAGGTGGAATTGACATCTGGGGGGGAGGGGGGTGTTCTGAAATGTGGCGTCTTTTCCTGGATCTTAGGCAAGTCAAGTTTGTTTGTGTTTTTGTAAATGCTCAACAACTTTCGGGTTTGCCTAAGAAAAGCTCAACAATTCTGAGTCCTTCTAAAAAACGCTCAACAACTTTCAGGGTGTCCTGCTTTTTACTTTTTGAAATATGGCAACCCTAGTTTAAGTGCCCTGCACAGTTCCTTGTCTATCCTAAAAGACCTGCACAACCAGAATAAATTATGCAAAAACTGCAAAATAAAGTATTCAAAATAAGAGAAAACATGCAAATTTGCTTAGTATGCATAATTTATACATGTTGCAGAATCCAGCTTCTCGTTATACACTTCAGAATTCCCAATTGTTTTCTGATTAGATCTTTTAAATATGCATTTTACATTTTAGCACATTTAATAAAGCAAGTTGCCATAAGGAGTCCACACATTTTGCCTAGTCTGGGTGGCAAATCTTAAAATTTGTGGTTGCAAGTATCCTGCCCCTCACCCAAAGAACAGTGCCTGCTCCCAGATTGTGGGCTGCATCTCCAAAACGCTCCCCGGCAACCTTGCGCCAGTCACTGCCTTGCAGCCTAACCTACCTCACAGGGCTGCTGCGGCAATGAAATGAGGAGGGGAAGCACCATGTACACCTCCGTGAGCTCATTGGAGGAAAAGGAGGGATATATAAATGCAATAAATAAGGATAAAGTGGTTGTGTTTAGCCAGATTGTGCCCTCTGTGTTCACTAACTTCTCGCCTCCACTCCAGGACATTTCCAAGTACAGTGGTACCTCAGGTTAAGAACTTAATTCGTTCTGGAGGTCCATTCTTAACATGAAACTGTTCTTAACCTGAAGCAACACTTTAGCTAATGGGGCCTCCTGCTGCCGCTGCGCCGCCAGAGCACGATTTCTCTTCTCATCCTGAAGCAAAGTTATTAACCCGAGGTACTATTTCTGGGTTAGCGGAGTCTGTAACCTGAAGCGTATGTAACCCGAGGTACCACTGTAAATCTTTTAGACCTGTTCAACTGACAAAACTGCAAGATGAAATGCTCTGAGTTAAGAATGCACTTTTTAGATAATATATTTATTAAATGTGGTGGAGATACTTTAGTGATAAACAAACATCTGCAGCAGTTACAGGAACAGGGATTTCAACTTTTAAGATTACATTTGGGATTCCTGATCTGAGAACATATACCTTGGTTTTATGCTATCTCCCTGTGGAAGAATTAGCCACTATGAGCAAGCCACAGTGGACCTTCTGGGTTCCAAAAGCAATCAACAAAGGTTATTTCAGAATCCTTGCAAAAGGAACAAGGTCGAAATGGGCAGCAAAATAACACTATGTGGACCCTCAGAAGGCAGCAGAAAGGGGACAGATGACAGAAGGGATCCTTTTTACTCAAACCACAACACACACGTGAGTAAACCACACTTGTTTCCAGGAACAGCTAAAAACCTCAAAGCTCAGTTGGGAATTTCTGCTTCGTCATGCAGACTTTCAAGCCCTATAGAAAACAGTGGGTTGAGATTCATCCTAGCCTGCTGGGTCCTGCGCAACATTCATACACTGGACTCCCATGTTTGCAAAGACACCCACATGTGTAAATACCAATGTGATATAGGTGTCACACATGCCATGTCTGCAGACCCACATGAACACATGAAGTCCGTGTCTGATTCTGATAACTTGATGCTGCTGAAACACCAATGGGCAACAGCTCCAGTCACTCCTACAAACTCTACCCAGTCCAAGCTAACTTTGAAAGAATGGCTTCCATGGAGGTCGTTAACGAGAAGACAAATCCAAATATAAAACAGGGGAAATGCTGGGACTTGAACCAATATTACATACAACAGAGCTGAAAAACAAAGCCCATCTCTTCACCTAGGCACAGAACAGCCCACCCGGTTTCTCATGTGAAGGGAATCTTTCGCCACCAACTGAAATGTTGCTACGTTATTAATCTGTAGGCTCTTCCAACACTACAAGGCGGGTGTCATGGGTACAGTCGTCCAGCCGTATATGGCTGCTCTCCGCCACCCACTCAGGTACACAGGTTATAGCTAAGACTTGCTGGAGTGGCCTGGCTCTTTTGTGGTGTCCGCTTTGGGGGCCTTCAGCACACTCAGTTTCTTGGGTAGTTTAGCGCTGGCCTTCATCACCACTTCATGCTCAATCTTCTTACGGATGCCCACCTCCAGGTTCTGCAGAGAAAGAAGTTTATATGACAACTAAGCAGCTATGCACCTGAAATGTCCCAATGTTATGGTGTGCCATTGAAGTTTGCTTATGGGGTGGTGGGTATAAGGTATTTCTGTTTTTTTAGCGGGTGGTGCTGTGGTCTAAACCACTGAGCCTCTTGGGCTTGCTGATCGGAAGGTCAGCAGTTCGATTCCCCATGACGGGGTGAGGTCCCATTGCTCGGTCCCAGCTCCTGCCAACCTAGCAGTTCGAAAGCACGTCAAAGTGCAAGTAGATAAATCGGTACCACTCCGGAGGGAAGGTAAACAGCATTTCCGTGCACTGCTCTGGCTTCGCCAGAAGCGGCTTAGTCATGCTGGCCACATGACCCAGAAAAACTGTCTGCGGACAAACGTTGGCTCCCTCGGCCAGTAAAGCGAGATGAGCACCGCAACCCCAAAGTTGTTCGTGACTGGACTTACGGTAACTGTCAGGGGTCCTTTACCTTTTTATACTACCCTTGATCAGATATGACCCCAGGCTGGTTTACAATAAAAGCAAACAATACAATCCACATGAAACATCGATCAAAAACATCCTAATGAAAAGAACAGTAAGGTGAGTTCTAACATACGTAGAAGGCCTAGGAGAATAAAAAAATGTTTTTGGCTGGAGTCTAAAACATAACGCTCTCCCCATGGTCACCACCAACCTCACTCATGACAGAAAGTATTGGTAGATGCGGGTCAGTGTGGGAATGGGCATTCCTTTAGATACCCATGAGAGCCAAGGGCCTTAAAAGTCAGTGCTTGTGCCTTCACTTAGGCTCAGAAACAAACAAACAACAACAACAACAACAACAACAACAACAATAATAATAATAATAATAATAATAATAATAATAATTTACTATTTATACCCCGCCCATCTGGCTGAGTTTCCCCAACCACTCTGGGCGGCTCCCAATCGAGTATTAAAAACAATACAGCATTAAATATCCTGGAGAACAGGCGAAGTCCCGGCAGACTGGAGGAGAGCAAATGTTGTCCCTATTTTCAAAAAGGGGAAAAGAGAGGACCCAAATAATTACCGCCTAGTCAGTCTGACATCAATACCAGGGAAGATTCTGGAGCAGATCATTAAGCAAACAGTCTGTGAGCACCTAGAAAGGAATGCTATGATCACCAATAGTCAGCATGGATTTCTGAAAAATAAGTCATGTCAGACTAACCTGATTTTGTTTTTTGACAGAATTACAAGCCTGGTAGATGAAGGGAACACAGTGGATGTAGCCTACCATGATTTCAGCAAGGCATTTGACAAGTTGCCCCATGATATTCTTGTAAAGAAGCTGGTAAAATGCGGTCTTGACTATGCTACCACTCAGTGGATTTGTAACTGGCTGACTGACCGAACCCAAAGTGTGCTCATCAATGGTTCCTCTTCATCCTGGAGAAGAGTGACTAGTGGGGTGCCACAGGGTTCTGTCTTGGGCCCGGTCTTATTCAACATCTTTATCAACAACTTGGATGATGGACTCAAGGGCATCCTAATCAAATTTGCAGATGACACCAAACTGGGAGGGGTGGCTAACACCCCAGAGGACAGGATCACACTTCAAAACGACCTTGACAGATTAGAGAACTGGGCCAAAACAAACAAGGTAAATTTTAACAGGGAGAAATGTAAAGTATTGCACTTGGGCAAAAAAAATGAGAGGCACAAATACAAGATGGGTGACACCTGGCTTGAGAGCAGTACATGTGAAAAGGATCTAGGAGTCTTGGTTGACCACAAACTTGACATGAGCCAACAGTGTGACGCGGCAGCTAAAAAAGCCAATGCAATTCTGGGCTGCATCAATAGGAGTATAGCATCTAGATCAAGGGAAGTAATAGTGCCACTGTATTCTGCTCTGGTCAGATCTCACCTGGAGTACTGTGTCCAGTTCTGGGCACCACAGTTCAAGAAGGACACTGACAAACTGGAACGTGTCCAGAGGAGGGCAACCAAAATGGTCAAAGGCCTGGAAACGATGCCTTATGAGGAACGGCTAAGGGAGCTGGGCATGTTTAGCCTGGAGAAGAGGAGGTTAAGGGGTGATATGATAGCCATGTTCAAATATATAAAAGGATGTCACATAGAGGAGGGAGAAAGGTTGTTTTCTGCTGCTCCAGAGAAGCGGACACAGAGCAATGGTTCCAAACTACAAGAAAGAGGATTCCATCTAAACATTAGGAAGAACTTTCTGACAGTAAGAGCTGTTCGACAGTGGAATTTGCTCCAAGGTGGAGTCTCCTTCTTTGGAGGTCTTTAAGCAGAGGCTTGACAACCATATGTCAGGAGTGCTCTGATGGTGTTTCCTGCTTGGCAGGGGGTTGGACTCGATGGCCCTTGTGGTCTCTTCCAACTCTATGATTCTATGAAATATTTAAAACTTCCCTAAACAGGGCTGCCTTCAGATGTCTTTTAAAAATAGGATAGTTGCTTATTTCCTTTACATGTGATGGGAGGGCGTTCCACAGGGCGGGTGCCACTACCGAGAAGGCCCTCTGTCTGAGAACCAGACAGAGAACCAGAGAAGTTTTTAAAATTCAGATGAGCCATCTTAGCTAAAAGCACAGCAGCTGAATCTGTATTAGTTATAAATTGTCTCCAGGGGCAACACCAAATGCAATGCATTGCAGGAGTCTAACCGAGAAGGTACTTGAGCATAGAGCATGGTGGCCAGGCTACCCCTGTCCAGAAGCAGCTACACATCATGTCTTAGGCTAAGCCAGTGGAAAAGTGCTCCGTGCCACTGAAGACAATTGATGATTGGTCCGTGGGTTGAAAACATGCGCCCACATAGCACAAGCCTCAGAAGGTGGTCTCTGCCGTTGCTGCTTCCAGAGTGTCAGTTTGGCACGGAGGAGCGTGGGAACATCTCACCTTTTTCAGTTTCTGCTGCTGGATGACCCGAGCCTTCTTGGGAGCAATTATGCGGCCTAGGAGAGGAACCCAACACAAAGGAAATAAATTTTCTTTCGCTTCCATGCTGCTACATCTCCTAGGCAGAAGCTGTGCAGGATATACAGATATGCAGAAAAGAATTTGCCTACCAAATATCATTGTTTCTTACTAGATAGGCAACCTTCTCTTGGGCTAGATTTGTATGTAACCCACTGTCACTACTCAAAATATTTAAAGTACATAATTTGTAAAATAATAATAATAATAATAATAATAATAATAATAATGCAGAAGCTGTTTCAGGAGAGTTACAAAGATCATGTACAGCTGCACTGGACAGTGTGTTTGTTGCTCTACTCTGGAGACTCGCCTGGAAATTGCCACAGGCGCAGAATGCTGCAGCCAGAGTGCTGTATGGAGAGTCTGGCCATCCACACATTACAGTACACCTATATTGAGAGAACTGCACTTACCACCAAGTAGCCACTGAGCTGAGCTCAGTGTTTTATTATTAACATATTGAGCCTTGAACAATTTGGGACCGAGGTGCCTAAACGATTCCTTTTCCCTTCATCAGTCTTGGTTTAAATATTCAGCGGAGGCCTTGTCAACAGAGCCATGGCATGCCAGTGTCACCTGATGGCAGGGTCTTCTCAGTGGTGGAGAATGCTCTCCTTGCTGTCATTTGTAGGGTGCTTCCAACATTTGTTAAAAACAACACCTCTTTATTGAGGCTTTCCCTGACTGTCAACTGTATTTCTTACATCTGCAGAAGTTGCTTTTTTAAATAATATGATTTTAATGTATCTTGCTATGTTGCAAACTGTGTTGGAATTTTTAAAAAAATAGCAAGGAGTTTAGAAATGTATTGAAATAATTACAGTGGTACCTCGGGTTAAGTACTTAATTCGTTCTGGAGGTCCGGTCTTAACCTGAAACTGTTCTTAACCTGAAGCACCACTTTAGCTAATGGGGCCTCCTGCTGCTGCCACACAGCTGGAGCATGATTTCTGTTCTCATCCTGAAGCAAAGTTCTTAACCCGAGGTAATATTTCTGGGTTAGCGGAGTCTGTAACCTGAAGCGTATGTAACCTGAAGCGTATGTAACCGGAGGTACCACTGTAAATCCCCACTCAGCCTTATTTGCCCATCCAATTTATTTCATTGCTCTACATGATCCCCTCTTTCTTTGCACACATCCTTTTACCATCACAACCTGTGCCGTGGAGAGGCAGCCCAAGGTCAGCGGCTGAGTTCTTATGGCTGTGAGAATTCGAACCTGGGTCCCCTCAAAGTCCAGCGCCCTTAACCGCTATGACTGCAAACCCACCATCCAGTCAAGCCAATATGGCTCCCCCCATCGCAAAGAATCAAGGGAACTGTAGTTCGCTAAAGTTTCTTTCCATTGTAGCCCTGAGAGGCAAACCACAGTACTCAGGATTCTTTGCGGGAAGCGACCTGCTTTTTACGCATGGCGCGCGCGTAAAATGGGAACATGGAGGGCGCTCTGGCACCGGCTTCGTGGATCACGAATAAAGAAATTAAGGGGAGGAAAAGAAACCTCCTAATTTGGTCTTAAGTCGCTTGGATTGCCTTGGGCAAGAGAAAGCGACTAAAATTTAAAAATAACTAATAATGATTATTCCTCATCGCGCGCTTGGAGAGGAGGGGGTTCTTTTTTCGCGCACCCGGAATGCTTCCGAGCGCGCACAAAAGTCTCCGGAACCGGAGGCAAAGTTGCGAGCAAAGCCGGCGCCCGGGCGGCCTCTGTGTCCGTCCCTCGGCCCTACCTCCTTTGCGAGGCCCGCGGGCCGCTGCCACCGCCGCCGCCGCCTTCGCTTTCTTCCCCGCGGAGGCCGCCTTGCGCGCCTGGAACTTGCGCTTCCCCTGAGCCATCGCTCTCGGCCGCCTTGCCTTGGGTGGTCGGCTCACTTCCGCGCGCCCTAGTGGACGGAGGGAGGGAGGACTCGAACCCGGAACTGCAGGCGCAGCTGCCGGGATGCGAAAGGGCACGAGCGGCGCGCGACCCGGAAAAGGCCGGCAGGGCGCACGCCTCCTCGTGCGCAGGCAGCGAGGGGAAGGCAGCTACGCAGGCTGCTCTTTTCATGAAACTAGGCCGGCTTTTTGGCAGGATCGTGGCTCAAGCCACAAACGATTATTATTATTATTATTATTATTATTATTATTATTATTATTATTATTATTATTTCATAAAGTGAAAATCCGGAGCTTTTTTTTTTCTTGTCACAAACCTGGCAAATCTTGATATCCTATGCTTGATCTGATCACATTGATAGTCTTTACTTGGACTTTGTTTTTAACCTGATACGGAAGGGGGGGCATGTCTTCTTCACCTTATTCTTCGCTACAATATATCAATTTATTTCCAATTGTCAATGTCAAAAATCTATAAAATTCATAGAAAATCTATAAAATTCATAGAAAATCCACGTGCCAATTTGCTCAATTTCTCTAGGACTCCATCACCCCTCCCCTGTCCTCCATAATCCCTCAAGCAAGGTGTCAAGACCCTAATCCTGTCAAATCACTCTGCCAAGCCTTTCCTCCAGGCAATGCCAGTACATGGACCATTGTCTTCTCATCAGGATGTGCTTATCTGCGCATATCTCCAGCTCTGCATATTCCCCCCTCCCTCCTCCATATGTTAATCCTGTGTAACCCAACCTCTTCTTAATGTATTCATGATGTAATCTGTGTAACCCAACCTCTTCTTAATGTACTCATGATGTAACTGGGATGTGTTTTGCACTGTATTCTGGGGCATGGAGGGAAGTTTCAAAAGTTCATGTCACCCCTTTCTCGCTGTTCAATCTCGCCTTGAACGTGTTGCGCAATAAACTTGGATCTTCTGCAGCTTGCTCCTGTCTCCGGCTGAGCTCATTTTCCTCCGCAGGGACCCGCGGACTTAGTCCGACGAGCTGGGTGGCAGAGCAGCCTCGCACCCAGATTTTAGCCGTAACAAACCCATGTGCAGCTGCACTCATTCTACGTGCCTATTTCAGTTTTGTTGTTATAATTGCTCTGTTTTATATACATTATAAAACGGAATAACAAAATTCGTTACCAAAAAAAACCATGCATGAGTTACTTTACCAACTTTAAAGAGGCTGAAATTAAGCCACTAGAGGATGGGGGAGGTTCTAAGTTGTTTTAATTGGTTTAATTCAATTTTGATAAATGCTATGCTTAATAAATTGATTTGGTCTTTTCTTCTGTTGTGCTGTACCCCAAAGTTGAAGATAGGGTAGGGAAAAAATAAATTCCACTTGATTCCACCCTGTAACTATTCCCTATCTTTAATAAATACCTTTAATGTGGTTTTTGACTCAGCCTCAAATAGCAGTCACTTTGTATTAATGGTTGATTTTGTGGCACAGCCAGCCATTCCCACAGCTAAGGCCTAGGATGCGCCCCACAGCTTGTCTATGTTGATCTTGTATCCGTGCATATCAAAAACACGTTAAGAGACACAGCAAGCTATGGGTTTGGAATCTGTAGCACTGTTGGCTCATTTTGTACCATGAAGTTTGGCTTCTGTTATGTAATCCAGAGCACCATGGTTCTTCAATTTTAAATAAAGCAAAAGGTACAGTGGTACCTCGGGTTACATACGCTTCAGGGTACATACGCTTCAGGTTACAGCCTCCGCTAACCCAGAAATAGTGCTTCGGGTTAAGAACTTTGCTGCAGGATGAGAACAGAAATTGTGCTCCGGCGGCGCGGCAGCAGCAGGAGGCCCCATTAGCTAAAGTGGTGCTTCAGGTTAAGAACAGTTTCGGGTAAAGTATGGACCTGCAGAACGAATTAAGTACTTAACCTGAGGTACCACTGTACATGTTTCTGACCTCAAAGATTAGGAATTTAAATCAGAAGAGTTTTGTGCTGACATCAGGCCATGCCTCTGGTCACATTCCTATGTGTGGAAGCACATATTTTAACTTGGGGTATATTCACATTGCTACTTCCTCCTTTATGTATGAAACAACAGCCACCCTACTAGCCCAGAGATGGAAAGAAAACAAGAGAGGAATGGCAATCCAAGCTGAGGGACTACGCTGAAATGACAAAACTGACTGGAAAACTCAGAAACCAAGAGGACAAAAACTTCATAAAAGAATGGGTGGAAATTGTAAGTTATTTAGGAGACCACTGAAAGCAGATGGAAACATTGGCAGGATTTTAATTTCACTTTTAGTGTAATAATTACCACGGATAATATGGACTGATATAATAGAATTTGGAAGAATATGCAGTTTTAAAAGTTGTGAGATTCGGAGGAATCTCTGTATATGGATTTATATTTGGATTTTTATAACTTTGTACTTGTAAAATCAATTAAAAATGATTTCACATTGCTACTTCCTCTGCATCCAGTGCACTCTCTCTACTTACTTTTGAAGCTGCATTCACACAATGCTAGTAGCCACAATCCATATTGATTAGATTTCTTGACAAATACAGACGTTTGATGTGTGTTGCTCTCAAACCAGCTTCAATTAGAAAGCTGGGTTGTGGAGTTAACAGATAAACACGCAAATGCAGATGACAGCACAACGAACAGGAGTTCCGGGAGGGATGCAAGGATGCGGAAACAGAAAATGCGATGATGCATGTTGCAAAGACATTCCCACCCCTCTCTGATGTGAATAACGCCACACAAATGCGGCTTGAAATGCAGCAGGGGGAAATGGCCTTGTTGCATTTCAAGCCACTATGAACATTAAAGAACCTTTTAATGAGGGTGAAAGAGGAGAGCGCAAAATATGGTTTGAAGCTCAACATCAAAAAAAGAAAGATCATGGCCACTGGTCCCATCACCTCCTGGCAAATAGAAGGGGAAGAAATGAAGGCAGTGAGAGATTTTACTTTCTTGGGCTCCATGATCACTGCAGATGGTGACAGCAGTCACAAAATTAAAAGACACCTGCTTCTTGGGAGAAAAGCAATGACAAACCTAGACAGCATCTTAAAAAGCAGAGACATCACCTTGCCAACAAACGTCCGTATAGTTAAAGCTTTTGTTTTCCCAGTAGTGATGTATGGAAGTGAGAGCTGGACCATAAAGAAGGCTGATCGCCGAAGAATTGATGTTTTTGAATTATGGTGCAAGAGGACTGCAAGAAGATCAAACCTCTCCATTCTTAAGGAAATCAGCCCTGAGTGCTCACTGGAAAGACAGATCCTGAAGCTGAGGCTCCAATACTTTGGCCACCTCATGAGAAGAGAAGACTCCCTGGAAAAGACCCTGATGTTGGGAAAGATGGAGGGCACAAGGAGAAGGGGACGACAGAGGACGAGATGGTTGGATAGTGTTCTCGAAGCTACCAGCATGAGTTTGACTAAACTGCGGCAGGCAGTGGAAGACAGAAGTGCCTGGCGTGCTCTGGTCCATGGGGTCACGAAGAGTCGGACATGACTAAATGACTAAACAACAACAGCAATGGGAACATAACCTTTGGTGGCAGATTGGTGTTCATACAAGTGTGGACAAGGGGTTTGGATTTTGACCCATTTCACCAGGTGCCCATTTCTGGCACAGCTATGGGAGCCCATGCTCTTCCCAACAGCAAATATCTATGCCGGTTTCAAAATACGGGTCTACTGGAGGAGTCCCCGATCTTTTGGGGCCTGGGGCATATTTGGAAAATCAGGCACCCCAAAATACCCATTTGACAGAAAAGCTGACAATGTTCAAACCCTCCCCCAATAGCAGGAAGGCAACCCCTCTGAAGAGCAAAAGAAAAGAAACCCATCATTCAAACAAAAATGGGAGGTGTCTGGGAGTGCCACAGAGCCAACAGGTGCTATGTGTGGAATCCCAGTTTTAGAAACAGATGATTTCAAAAGGCTTTAATTTTTTGTTGTTGTTGTTTAGTCATTTAGTCGTGTCCGACTCTTCATGACCCCATGAACCAGAGCACGCCAGGCACTCCTGTCTTCCACTGCCTCCTGCAGTTTGGTCAGACTCATGTTGGCAGCTTCGAGAGCACTGTCCAACTCTGTCGTCCCCTTCTCCTTGTGCCCTCCATCTTTCCCAACATCAGGGTCTTTTCCAGGGAGTCTTCTCTTCTCATGAGGTGGCCAAAATATTGGAGTCTAAGCTTCAGGATCTGTCCTTCCAGTGAGCACTCAGGGCTGATTTCCTTCAGAATGGAGAGGTTTGATCTTTCAGTCCATGGGACTCTCAAGAGTCTCCTCCAGCAGCATAAATTCAAAAGCATCCATTCTTCGGCGATCAGCCTTCTTTATGGTCCACCTCTCACTTCCATACATCACTACTGGGAAAACCATAGCTTTACATGTATGCATACAAAGATGCCTGCTTTCAGCTTCTTTCCTTTTTCACTGCAAACCCAGGTTGGTGGGTTCAACTATGGATAGCTGAGTCAGTAGAGCACGAGATTCTTAATCTCAGGGTCATGTGTTCAAACCCCATGATGGGCAAAAGATTCCTGCACTGCAGGGGGGTTGGACTAGATGACCCTTGCGGTCCGTTCCAATTCTATAATTCTACGTGTGCAGCTGTCAAGACTTTGGTCAGGACAAGAGAGGCAGGGTTATAGGGATAGCTGTGTTTATTTTGTGGTATGTGGGACAAAAGAAGGAAGGGGTCATGCTTAAATAACCAGGGGCACAGGTGCAAATAGCTCAAGGAAAGGCAACAAAATGGAACTCCCAAGGGTGGGCGGACACACACACACACACACACACACACACACACACACACCCCTATTCAGACATTCAACTGATAGGCATAACAACTGCACAGTCTTTTGTTGGTTTGGGAGGGGAGTGGCAATTTGTACATCAGATCCAGTCACATTCTACCCAGAGCCACAAAACTCTGTTCACAGTTCAGCTTCAGGATCAGATGCAGAGTCAGAATAATCTGCAACAAGAGAGGTAGCAAAATGGGATAGGGGGCTTCCTTCAGCCTTTTGGGAGCCCACTTCAGGCCCCGTGAGAGAGTCAAGGGACACTTTCTTCACTGCACTGTCCTGGTCCTGCGTGTTAACGCATGATGTGGGATCTGAAGCCTCACTCTCCTCTTCGGCTGAAGCTCGTTCCTTATCCCTGGATTTCCGACGCACAACACCCAGGTCGTTCATTGCTACGGGTGGCTTTCCAGCTGGGGATTTCCCCGAGAGTGCCAGCTTTTTCAGGGTGTCATTGGCTTTGGGGCTTGATGAGACCTGGGCAGATGAGAACCATGGGCGGTCAACGATCTCACTGCGTTTTTGCTTCTGTTTGTCTTCATAAGCTGGATGGAGAGAGAACAGGTTATCATTACCATTTTTGTTTTAATTTCAAATTATATTTTATTATTTTTATTAATATACTGTTATTAATATATTAATATAATTACCGTATTTTTCGCTCCATAGGGCGCACAGGACCATAAGGCGCACCTAGTTTTTAGGGCGGGAGGGAATCAAGAAAAAAAATCTTACACCCCCCCCCCCCCCGCTGAGCCCCAAAGAGCAGCAGACAGGCTTCTGGGGCTGTCAGGGGAAGCCCGGCTGGAGAGGTTGCCCACGCCTTTGGCAGAAGCCAAGGCAGTGAGGGGGATGGATCCCGCTCGCTCACTTGGATTTGTTTTTAGCCGCGGAACAGGTCGGGGAGTGGCGGCAAGGTTGCGTGCAGCCTTGCCTCCGCTCCCGGAGCTTGCAGGGTTGGTGGGGGAAGCCCGGGTCCGTCCGTCCCCCAGCCCCAGGGACCACACATTTGCTCCATAAGACGCACAGACATTTCCCCTTAGTTTTTAAGAGGGAAAAAGTGTGTCTTATGGAGCAAAAAATACGGTAATATAATTAATATACTATACTATACTATACTATACTATACTATACTATACTATACTATACTATAATACTATAATAATATAATTAAATTTTTACAGAAGAACATACAAGAAACCAAGTTAAAAATGGGTGGGGAATTAGTACAAAGTAAGACACTGCATTGCAAAAAAGCAAGCAAAAAACAAGATACATATAACCAACTGAATTGCATGCTGCATAATAACGATGTCATGGATGCTTTAGCTGAGATTCCTGCATTTCAGGGGGTTGGACTAGATGACCCTTGGTGTTCCTTCCAACTCTATAATTCTATGCATAATTTGTCCTCTGTGTAAGCCAGCCTCTCCATTGAGAAAGCTGTTGATTGGGGAAAGAACAAACTGGCAAAGTCCCATTTATGTACAATAGAAAAGGGAACCCAGCAGTCAAAATTGTCTCTCTGGGACAATTTGCATCAACCTCTCAGATAATGCCACACTGCACACTGTCAAGCCAACATTTCAACATCAAATCACCTGCCGTTTTCCATTGAAAAGCAATTTCCATGCAAGCTGCTGCCAACAGGAATATTATAAGGGGACTATTACATAACTGAAAATGGTACTGTGTGCATTGCAACAGGAATATCGGAAGCTGTGTTACACCAAATCAGATTATTGGTCCATCTAGCTGACGACAAGTCTTTCCCACCAACTGCAACTTGAGCCTGTTTTTTAACTAAGAGATGCTGGGGGCGGGGAAATGAACCTTGGACCTCTTGCACGTTGAGAATGTGCTTTACCACTGAGCTATGGATAGCTGGCACCTCAGCATCCTCTCCAATGCTACAGGGGATTTTGAAGCATAAAATAATCTGGTGCAGCTATAATGTCTTGAGACTGGTCTGTCTGACAGCCCAGTGCCTGCACCGTTATGAGTATCTTTGTATTGTGGCCCAAGTTCAGCGGTTCTCCAACCAGGATCTAGGAGTCACTGGAAAGCAGGGAAGGGTGAGTTTCTGACAACTACAGCCGTTGAGGGGCGATGGCAGGTGAGACAAAGTCTGCACATGTGAAAAACGTAAATTATACAATGCACATGACATCACTGTCTCTTATTTTAGTACATAACGAATACTGTAGCCTAGCAACCTAGCTTGATTGTGAGGGTTTGCCAGTTGTTTCTTTTGAAACCTTAGTGAAAGAATCCATCAGGAAAGGAGTCAGATGCTTTGTGCGGCAAGACCTGGAGCTCTACGGGCTTTGTGGAGGAAGGGGTGTGCAAGGACATGAGTGGGGCAGCAATGTGAGCCTTCTCCTTGAATCCCGATTTCAACAGAAGGTCATCTGTTTTGTGCTGCCAACAATGGTGTTGGGCCTTTGCACAGCACACTTCAGGCTGCAGAAGCCCTACCCCTCCTCCTTGTATCTTCCAGCCCTCCAAAAAAAATTCAACCGCTCAGGCTTCACGTACAGCCAAGGCTCTGGTACTTGAGCAGCGCCGCCAGATGGCGGTCTTCGTCAGACTCTCTCACAAGCGGGATGCTCAGGCTTGCTTTGGACTGCAGGGCGAGATCTTTCTCCTCCTCCTCTTGCAGGACTTTCTTTTCTTCCTATGCGTAGGAAAGGGAGAAACAGAGACAAAAAAAAGAGAAATCCACATCAGAAAGGAAGTTGGGGAGGGGCAAAACTAAAACACAGGCCAAGGACTAGCAAGACAGGAATAAACATTTTTAAATCCACTGCATCCAGTTGTCTTGGAGGAGCTTAGTTAATAAATAAAATAAAAATAGGGATACAAACTTTAATCCAGCCGTATAAATATCCTCCTGCCGGGTTAATTAATAAAAAAATAACTCCAGGATACCAGACAGGGAAGCTTTATAGAAGTTCATTCTACAATACAAATTGCATTTCTCCATTGAATAAATCTTGTTCTGCCTATGCTTATTGGATTTGGTATTGCTCATATTAAAAAATAATTAAAAAAAGAAACCCAAATATCCATAAAGATAGCACACTAAAATGCAAATGACTAAGATAAGAATGCAAGTAGGCAAGCTATAAAAAAATTTTTACAGAGCAATTCTATACATGTCTACTCAGAAGTAAGTCCCACCCAGTTCAATGGAGCTTACTCCAGAGTAAGTGGGTGTTGCATCACAGGTTGAATCCATTCATTTCTCGTGGGACTTTTTATTATGAAACAATATGCACTTTTATTTAAATTAAATCAATTGATTAGTTGAAAGGCACGTGGTTAAACCTCTAAGAGTTATTATGTGGCTGACAGTCTTAGGTAAATATATTACTAGGAAGACAGTTGAAATCTCACCCTGCCTTCATTTGTTCTAGGGCCACGAAGACGAACCCTCCCACCTCAACATCTGCTTACCCTGAATTTCCGGCGAAGGCGGCTGTTGAGGGCAAAGTCATCTTTCCAGGCGCTCTGAGCCTCTTGGATGTTCTGCAGAGTGGGGAGGGCTCGCTGTAGCTTGCTCTGATCCTTTGAGCCATGCTCCAACCGATACATGGCATCGGTCTCCAGCTTCTGCTTCTCCTCGTGGGCTGAGAGGCAGATACAAACATTAGGCCAGGCCAGGCCAGCTGAATCCTTAAACACCCCAACAGCAGGATGGGCATAGCTCCCTAGGCTCACCTGTGGCCACTATCTGCTCATTCGCTTCCACATCCCAGCGCTCTTCCTTGCGCCGGGCACCACTGACAATGACATAATCACAGTTGGCTGGGTCCGTCTGCATCTCAATGTGGTTGGGGCAAAGGTGACATTTCATACGGAACCTAGAAGGCAAGTTCAGCAAGAAGGGATGGTAAGGGGGATACCAGATGTTGTGGCCATGAATGGAAGATGTTCAGAAAAAAGGCCTTCTACTGTCACACAGAACCCTATACTGACCTTCCACCTTTTCCCCTACCATCCCTGTGTCCCTGTAGGGGGGACTTATGTTCTGCATGGTGGTTGGTCCGTGCAACACATGAGGCAAATCTATTTTCTGGTTCTGCAGTGTTTTAGAGGATGAAAAGCATGCCTCTTTCAAAAGGCCAATGGCTGCTGAGCAAAGCTAAGTCGCTGATTCTAATGTGTCTGATTATGATTATTACATTTATTTTTATTGATTGTGGGGTTTTGGGAAGCCACAGTAGAGATAAGGAAGTCTCTTGCTGTGGTTGTGTTTATTTTTTCATGGCTACAAGCAGGAAGCAGAAGATGACTTGAGCAGGGCACCCAGCTAAACGGATAGTGCCACGGAGCTTCTGGTCTCGCCCCATGGCTAGCAGACTTGGACCAATCAGAATGGGTGCAGAGGAGGGCAACAAGGACAATCTGTTACAATATTGAAGCAATGCTGCTGCAAAGTCCTAGCTTGAAAAGTAAACATGATGGGAATGTTGGGACTGCCCGTGGGAAACAGAGGGACAGTCAATTCACAGTGCGAAGCACCGGAATTAGCTCAGAGTGTAATATGAGCTCTTCCGTTTGTTCCTGTCCTGGAAGTGCAGGAAGTGTTTGTTACTACACTGCTGGAGTTTGAAGAGAGCAGTCATGTTTTTTGTAACGCTGCAAAGACAGAAATAAAAGCATGTAAATACGTTTCTGTCTATCTCTTTCCCCTGCCAGGGGGGGCAGGAAAGAGGGGTGTGTTCTTCTCACGTTTGAGAAGAATCGCCGATCGAGACCTAGCCTGCGCTTGCTGGGGAATGCAGCCAGGGAGGTCAACAGGGAATCAAGCCGGGTGCCTGGGATTGTTGCCAGTTTCTCCTGATATGGGCTTGAATTCCCGACACAATCA
The DNA here is from genome assembly GCF_964106915.1 of Podarcis gaigeae. NCBI lineage: Eukaryota > Metazoa > Chordata > Lepidosauria > Squamata > Lacertidae > Podarcis > Podarcis gaigeae. The sequence continues at coordinate 34,960,534 of NC_139694.1, forward strand.
GCATTATGGGAAAGAAGTCCACATGAAGAAAGGTTGATGCAGCTAATTACACACTGGTAGTGGACACTGCCTCACTTGGATGTTTTCTAGCAGGACAACCACTCTGGATTTCCTCCACCAACAGGGGGTTGGACCTACAGGAAAGGCCCCTCCATTCTACGATTCACAAGCAAGCATGTGGAGTTACACAAATCAGACAGTTCGCACAGCATGCTGTTTTTCTTGATCTTCCACTGGAAGTGGAGATGGGAAACATGGGTACAGATTACCTAAACACCAGCCAGTTGCCTCTTCTCTTTGCCAGACCTGAACTTCCACTTGATGCGCACACTGTCCAACTCATCCTGGCCAAGAGCACCAGTAAAGACATAAAGAGCCCCCACAGCACCCACCTGTAGATGGGGGTTGTGTAGTAGTTGCCAACCTTCTTCTTCTCAGCATTGTAGCGAACACCTGCAGTCAGCAGAGGGAAGAGTAGAATTTGTACATTCCTGCCTCCAATTTCCTGATCGCTCAACCCCACCCTGGAATCTTATCATTACCAACAATGACTGATTTATTCGTTTTAAACATTTATGCCACACCCTTTGAAAAACCTTTACCTTAATTACCAAAATGGCAGGACAACGCTGGGGCAACGAAAGTGTCACAGATATTTTGACTTCCAGAATCCCTAACCCCCGTTTTATTTACTACACTAGGAGCTGAGAGCTTGTGGCACTCCAAATGTCCAACTCTCATCATAATTGACCATCGGCCATGCTGGCTGAGGCTGATGGCAGTCTAGACATAGTCTAACGACACACAGGTTCTCCATCCCTGATCTACATAGGGGCACATAATCAGAATGCAGCTTCTGTTCCAGCTTCCAGGACTTTTAACTCCTTCTTTTATCTATTAGACCCATCACTCCCATCTTCTCAGTGCCGAGAACAGACCTCAAGAGCAGTGTTTCCCAACCTTGTGCCTCCAGATGTTTTTGGCCTACAACTCCCATCATCCCTGACCACTGGTCTTGCTAGCTAGGGATGATGGGAGTTGTAGGCCAAAAACATCTGGAGGCACAAGGTTGGGAAACACTGCTCAAGAGATATAAAATCCCATTTCTCTTATTCTAACTAGCAACAGTTGACCTTATGACTCCTACTGGCCTCCTGGTGTGCAACCCTTCCTTCTCAGGTTTCTTCCTGACCTACCCTGAAGCACTAGTCCCCAAGAGGTGAGAAGTACTCAATCACACCTAGAAGCAAAAAAGCAAGACAAAACAGGAGGCTTTCAGAAATACCAAATGGAGATCCAACAAACAAGGTTCTTCTTTGCAGTACATAGCTCTTGCCGCAAAATTCCACTACCTTCAAACAAGCCCCTCTCACCACATTCAAGCTCCTATTAGCTGTCTATGTATCTAAGGGATGGCCTCAACACCAGCCACCTTCATCACTTACCCATGCCAATGTGGTTCTGGCAGCCGTCACACCAGATATTATAAGGCATCTCAAACCTAGGAAAGAACAGCCAAGGGACATTCACTATAGGCAGCAGAAGCACTTGATGGTTTCAGCTAGAAGGAAAGCAAGCCCTGTTTGATGTCCACATGCAACTTGGCTAGCACAGAGCTGGTCGTCCCCTAATGTGCAGGCCCCAGACCGTTTCCTATGCCCCCCTACAAAGAGCACCACGTAATAAGGACTCAACTCTAAGGTGCCCTGGCATGCTAAGGATTGCATCTAAGTGTCCTTACCTGATGATGAGGATACCCTGGGAGAGTTTACGGGCCCTTTCCCGTAGTGGATGGCTGTTGCGGTACTTATTAAGGGAGCCATGCTGCAAAAAATGAGAAGAGAAGATGCTCAACTTGTTATATACAAAGTCCAGTGTCAGTCATGACTCTATGGCCTTCGTCCGATGACGATTTATGTACCCCTATGACATTGTCCATTCCAGGGAAAACCAGGATTTTTTAGACTGACCTGCACTTAGGCAGGAATATAAGATGTGAAAAGGATATAGGGGTCATAGCAGACAACAAGCTTAACATGAGTCAACAGTGTGATGCAGCAGCAAAAAAAAAAAAACATTTTAAAAATGGTCCTGTTCTAGGATTAATTATCACTTTCGTATGGTCTTTTATCACATTTTATTTTTATCCTTTGTTCTTATTCAAGTTTTCCATTTGTCAACAGAAAAATAATTCTGCAGAAATCTAATTGCTTTTTTAGAAATACATTCTTCATTTTACATTGAACGTATTACTACCATCTCAATGCTTATTTATGAATCAGGTAAGAGTAGTAAATTACATTGGGTTGTATCATACCTAGAGTAGACCTGGTGTGGGGAACAGGATTCCAGTGAGGCCAGATCTCCCGAACATGTGAGATCCTTAACCACTCTCACATGCAGACAAGACCATGCAATGGAGGCAGGTCTACTCAGTTGAAGGCAGCACCCAGAAAACCTGGCTTGCAGACTTGTGCCTGTTTCAGCTCAGTAAAACCCTTCCAGGCAATTCAAAAACTGATTCCTTGCTATAACTACTAGGTACACAAACCCCCTCCCCATGGAACTTATCTTGCCAAAGTCCAACATTTGTTATTTCATTGCAACACAAAAAAACAAAAATCCACACAACTTGAAGCGCTGAACTTCCCTCGGAACCCCCAATTGCTCTCTTACCTTAGCTGGATCAAAATCAGGTGGGTAATACTTATTGACTCCTTTTCTTTCCCCCTGTAAATAACCAATGACAGCATTAGACTCCTGTTGCTCAATAACACCTCAAGCAATTAAATGTGTATGAAAACTCTGCAAATACAAGCAAGTGTGGTTTTTTTTTGGGGGGGTGCAGGTGTTTTGAAGTGGACCCTGTATACTAGTTTTGCCTGCTTGCTTCCTTCTAGCCCAGAGCACAGGTCCCCTTCTGCTCATCTCAAGGGGTCACTTACGGGAAGGTGGACATCAGGTAAGAGTCACAGCATGTCCAAAGTTCCAATAAGCAAAGCAGTTGGCTCATTTCTTCCCAACATTGCAGAAGAACACAAAGAGAACCCTCTCCTTTGTCGGACTCAAAGTCTCTTTGGACCAGCACCCTGCTGACCAACCAGATGCCTATGGGAATGCATGGGATTCCGCAAGTTGTGCATGAAGGTTAACAGATTTACCACATTGTCTTCCTGCCCCCCGGCAACTGGTATACAGAGTTGTCCCATCCACTAACATGGAGGTTCCATTTAGCTATCATAATAGCTAAGCCACCCTTTTAGCAAAGCCCCCCTCCCACCGCCACCCCATTTCAGTGGCCTTATCCAAGCAGTCACGTTGTTCAAGCAACAGCTGTTGGTTCAGGACAGTTGTCACTTGATGACAGTCCACACATAGGCACCTTGGGAATGTCAGGAGCCATCTAAGCCAGGCCAACACCAGCTGTTCCATCAGCATACCTGCAGGTGTGTGTGTGTGTGTGTGTGTGTGTGTGTGTGTGTGTGTGTGTGTAGGAATACACAGGGATGCCATTGTGTCCAAATACCCAAACTTAACAGCAGCTCCATAGAAACACAGCCGTATGCAGACCCAAGGTGCTAGCAGGGAAGTTGCAGCCAAATGTGAACCAGCCCCCATTGGTAATTATTGCATTTAAACTTCTGTTTTGTTGACCAAAAGACCAGTGTATGGAGAGCTACCACAGGACGTAAGCTTCAAGTTACCCTTGCAGTTAAGGACCAGTTTACATTTAACAGCAGCACCCGTGGGGTCGGGGAGAAGCAAGCAAGGCAGCAGCATCATGTCAGAATGGGACGGCGGCAAGAAGGAACCCTTGAAACAGCCCAAGAAGCAAGTAAAGGAAATGGATGAGGAAGACAAAGCATTCAAGCAAAAACAAAAGTAGGAGCAAAAGAAAGTCATTGAGTTGAAGGCAAAAGCAGTTGGCAAGGGCCCACTTACTGGAGGTGGGATTAAGAAATCTGGTAAAATGCAGCAGATTGATGAGACTACAGGGCAAGAAAAGCATTCACTCTCATTGAATGGATGGATTTCCAGGCTGACGTTGTGCGAAACATTTATGTGAGCACCTTTGTACATTTTGTTCAAACAAAGTAATTGGCCTTTTTTGGGTTAAAAGCAAGCAAGCAAACAAACAAACAAACAAACAAACACAAACAAACAAACAAACACAGCAGCACCCGTCCCAGGAGCACACATGGCCATACATAAGTGTGTAGTCGGGTCAGCCTCCTACAAAAGCGTGTTTGTGAGCTAGTGTCTCTGTGGGAGGCTAGATACATGCTGCTGAAAAACACACAACTGCAGCATCTCATGAAAGTGTAGTGCTTACCCTGTTGAATTTCAACCACTGTGTTTGTGGGGAAACAACCTTGTGGGTGTGCTACAAAACACCCCATGTACTCACCATGATGAAAAAAGTCTAGCTGAACAGCTGGAATGGCCTAAGAGAAGAGCAGGAGAAAGTTATTCCTAGGATATTCCCAGAGAGGAGAAACACAAGCAGCACCACACTTTGGAGAGCCCAAAGCAGCAGCCACCTACTCTCAAGCTCCAGAACCTGCTTTTGATGCTAGAACTTCTGCCATATAATGTGCAGAAACAACAGAAAGTCACAGCCTCTGAAAGCAGGGCTAGTGAAACCTGGCTTCTGTCAAAGGGCACATTTCTCCTGGGTACTATTGGGGGTGCATGCCAGCGTGGGGGGGGGGGCGATCCCTAGGTGGGAAGGGTACCCTCTTTGTTCTCTTTAACACCCCATTTTCTCCATGTCCAGTAGTAACAGTGTGCCTCTGAGTGTGTGCAAAGTGCCTTTCTCTGCTAAGCACTTCTAGGCCACATTTGTCTTGCCAAGGCTGATTGCTTTTTCAGAAATAAACCACTGGCTATAAAGTAGGCTATATGTGGGAGCACACCATCAAAGAGTCCTGCCATGGTATTACAACACGCCTCTCTCTCTTTTTCTTAAGAAAGTGCTTATAAATATTTCTTAACCACAGACTGTTGCCGCCTGGACCTGGCAAAGCGCTGAAACACTGAAATACATCTTGAGCGGGCATATTATGCTGCTTGGAGGGTGGCCGGGATTCCTCTTTCTAAACCATCAACGTTAGGAAATAAACCCACGAGAGACATGCACAGAGATACAGGTCTTGAGGCGACCACAAAAGGGTGCCCCTTTCCCTGCCAGGGAAGAAGGGGCAAGGAAAGATCTCTATCGGGGGAAACAACGCGAAATCAAGATCTCCATCGGAGATCTGCTGCCCCTGGGGATCCTGCCGCCTGAGGCCGTCGCCTCACCTTGCCTCAGGGGTGGGCCGGCTCTGTCAGGCCCTCGCTCAAAGGGCCTGCCAACAGGTGAGGGGGGGCCCCCACTTTCACCCACACGCCCGTTTCTGTGCCAGGTATGCTTTTAATCTGGTCTTATCTGCAAGCCGCCTCGAGTCCCAGTCAGAAAAAGGCGGGTAATAATAATAATAATAATAATAATAATAATAATAATAATAATAATAATGGTATCTGCCGCCCCGTGCCCGGCCCTTCTCCGGCGCTCCTGAGGCTCTAGGGCGCCGGGGGCAGCGGGCGGCCGAACCCCCCACCGACCTCGCCGCCGCTCCGGCTTCCTTCTCCCGCCGCCTGCTCCGCCTCCTCCGGGCTGCCTCATCAGCGCGCGCCCGGCGCCGGATCCTGCCCTCTTTCCCGGGGAGGAGCCTGCCTGCCTGCCTGCCTGCCTGGCCGGCTGCCTTCCCCCTCCCCAAGTACCGGAGGCTGAGGGCGAGAGGCCGGCCTGGGGACGAAAGGGGGCTCTCCTTCCGAACGGGCCGTCCGTCGCCCGCTCCCCCGCGCTAGCGGAGCTTCCTGAGCCGGGCCTCCGCCGCCGAAGCCCCACGGCAAGCCGCCCGCCTTGGGAAATGCAAAATCCGTTTCCCCTCCAGTTCTTACTTGCGAATGGAACCCAGGAAGCTCTTCTCTCTCAGGCAGCCGGGAGAGATTGGAGGCGAGCCGAGTGGCTTGTTCGAGGTGCTGCCAGCTTCTCCGGCTGCCAGCACTCCTCTTCGTGCTGCAGATTTCGCTGCAAATGCACCTTTTCTTCTGCCGTTTCCTGGGTTTTTTTTGGGGGGGAGGGGGTTATTGCTTGCTACAGTTCTCTGCAAAACAGACATTCTGCAAATGCAGACCACTAGGTTTCATAGGTAGTGCACACAAACACAGCATTTTGTGCATATAGTATCTGAAGGAGTGCAGAAACCAAGAAGCTTTCTCGTGGGATTATCTGTGTTTCTATAGACCAACCTGGAAGCTAGTGCCTCTGCTTGAATCCAAGGATATTGGTTCTCTCGTCTCCAAAATAAAAATGATGCTGTTTTTAAATCAGAGTTCCTCAAGTACCAGAATTGGTCTTCCTGACTCCAGCTTCCGGTTCAGCTCCAGACATGCTCAGAATTATCAGAGTGGCTTGGCAGCCAATCCTTCTTCCCAGGGAATTCCGGGAATTGTAGCTCTAGGTTTCCTAACAATTCTCAGCACCCTGAACAAACTACAGTTCACAGGTTGCTTTGGGAGAAGCCATGCCTGTTTACAGTGGTGTGTGTTACTGCTTTACATATTTTGGGCAGGTGGGACCTCACTTTAATTTGTGCTATTAATTCCAAAACATTTTATCCCAAATGTCCCTCTGCAGCAAAAAAAAAAGCTGGAGTGACTTTTGAATAAAATTTGGTCATTCAAGGCTATCTCCTGGTATGACTTGCACTTTGTCCTATACTGTTTGGCTCTAGGAAACACAAAATGAGGATATTAGGTCATGGCCTTCTCTAGGGGATGTGTTGTAAGAGTACATCAAACCAGTCTGACGGCTCCAGTGACAATTTTGTGCAAGACTGCTGATGGCAGTGGTGTGTGAACATGTTATGAGAAACTTGACAGGAGAGATTAGCAGTACTGGGAAAGCCTTCTGCATTGTTAGAAGATCCTGGGTTGCTCAACTCTCTTCTCTCAGGGAGGAACAATCTGCTTTCGTAACTGGAGATGCAACAGGTCTTGAGTTGCAGCTAAACAGATTTAAGTCACAAATGTGGGTGTGAGCTAACCGAGGGAGCTTGTTTGAATCAGTTGAATCTGCATTCCAAGTAGAACTGTAGATGTGGCATTGGAACAAATGGGGTGTCCCCTTCCCAAATGCAAAGTACAAGTGCAGGACTCCCAGTTCAGTTTGGAACTGCAGCCGGGGAAGGGAAATAAAGGGATTAAATCTCCCATAACCTCCATATTAGGGTCCTCATCTGGATTGGGTCCTCCCACCCACTGCTGCAACTGCAGTTTCCCTGCTGGCTTTGGTCTGTGGAGAATGAAAAGTGCCTTCCTACACAGTCCACGTGGGAACTAAGGAACAAGGTGGAGCCAAGGAGAATTGATCCTGCAATCCAGATGGGAATCCTGAGGACTGCACCCAGCCTACGGATTGCTGTTCCGTCTTCCCCACTCTATACACACACCATAGATCAGGCTTCCTCAACCTCGGCCCTCCAGATGTTTTCGGCCAACAACTCCCATGATGACTAGCTAGCAGGTCCAGTGGTCAGGGATGATGGGAACTGTAGTCCCAAAACATAGAGGGCTGAGGTTGAGGAAGCCTGCCATATGACCATCTTCTCACATGTTCCTGTCCATGCAACACAAGTCTACATCCAAGGTCCCACTCTGGGTGGCTGTAGGAATGGCATTTTCCTTCTGTTACGGTCTACCCTCTACAGGGGAGCCCCCACCAGGCACATAATTGTGCGTATTTTAACACCTCAGCTTCTCAGGCCGTTGAGGATGGGTAGTATTTTTTTTACTGTGATGCCGGGCAGGTCCCTTTTATATTGTGTAAATTCCTGTTGCATTATTGCTGTAGGATGCAAGCAAAAGCAGACCTTCATATCATCCCAAAGGCTTGTGGTCCCAAAGCATATAAGGCTTTAAAGGCCAAAACTACCATCTTAACTTGTGCCTGGGAACAGCTACCTTTGTTCAACAAAGTACCATAGATACAAACACATCCTCAGCTACCCACTACAAGACACAAGCAAAGGTTTTAAAAAATAAAATAAATACATCCTTTCTTCTCGTTGAATTGTGGTAAGATTTCAGGGACCAAGGCAGAGGCAAATGTGAACTGTGGTGTATAAGGTAAAGGTAAAGGTACCCCTGCCCGTACGGGCCAGTCTTGACAGACTCTGGGGTTGTGCGCCCATCTCACTTAAGAGGCCAGGGGCCAGCGCTGTCCGGAGACACTTCTGGGTCACGTGGCCAGCGTGACAAAGCTGCATCTGGCGAGCCAGAGCTGCACACGGAAACGCCGTTTACCTTCCCGCTGGTAAGCGGTCCCTATTTATCTACTTGCACCCGGAGGTGCTTACGAACTGCTAGGTTGGCAGGCGCTGGGACCGAGCAGCGGGAGCGCACCCCGCCGCAGGGATTCGAACCGCCGACCTTTCAATCGGCAAGTCCTAGGCGCTGAGGCTTTAACCCACAGCGCCACCTGCGTCCCCGTGGTGTATAAGAGGCTGACTCTATTTAAGGTGCTGTGACACAGGTGGCGCTGTGGTCTAAACCACAGAGCCTAGGGCTTACAGATCAGAAGGTTGGCGGTTCGAATCCCCGCGACAGGGTGAGCTCCTGTTGCTTGGTCTCTGTTCCTGCCAACCTAGCAGTTCGAAAGCACGCCCCAAAAAGTGCAAGTAGATAAATAGGTACTGCTCCGGTGGGAAGGTAAATGGAGTTTCCGTGTGCTGCTCTGGTTCGCCAGAAGCGGCTTAGTCATGCTGGCCACATGACCCGGAAGCTGTACTCCGGCTCCCTTGGCCAGTAAAGTGAGATGAGCATCCCTTTACCTTTTTACTGTTCACCTTGGAGAGGAGTTGGTTAAGGGATCCTTTGCCTGAGCCTCTTGGTACACACAGGGGTGAGCCAATGGCTGGAGCCAACATTGCTGGCGCTTCAACCCCAACTTAGTTCAAACTACGACTCCTGTTTAAGAAACTGCTGAATGGGGTCATATAGTAAAATCAAACAAATTGCTGTGACTTCTTAAGAGACTAACTGGTTTATTACGGCACAAGCTGTCATGTGGGCAGTGCATGAAGTGGACAAGTCAGAGGTGGTAGTTAGGGAGAGGGAGTCAAGTTAATAAAAGTCCAGGTTACATCCATTTCAGCCTTCCCCAACCCGCTAACAACTTGATGGGTGCTGCTGTCCTTTATTGTAGCAGCAGTAACTGAAGATCAGTAGTAGCTGCCTATTTAAACCTTTGCCCCTGAAGAGCATGATTTACGTTGGCAGATCTTCAGGGCTGGTTTCAGATTTTGCAAGCAGCAAAGAGCATGTGGGAAAGCTTGTGTCATAAGTCCAAGAAAAGAAAACTATTGGCGCTGGGAGCAGGCCAGCCTACTCAAGAGGAAAGGCTGAAGATCCCAGCATGTTGGGTCTGAAGGAGGTGGTACAGGAAGGGTCAGGTATCCAAAGTGGTGTCATCAGTGTTGACTGAGAGGCAAGTTCAAGTGACAGCCCACCAGGCTTCCTTGCATCTCAAGAAATGCTCTCTCCAGTGCTTTCTGGTTGAACTTAGTACCTCAGTCTCTCAGCAAACATTCCCATCATGCAGGAATTGCTGCCTATTCCACTGAGACAAAAAATATAAAGAGTTCATCTGAGGTACTGTAATTACCGTACTTCAGAGGAAGTTGTCAGAGCAGCTCCTATAACAGCAGTCCAAAGGAAATAAAGAGGAAATGCCCTTCAAAGCCAATGCAAAGTCCCACAGCTCTCTAAGTAAGGAAATGATAGGACTGCAGAGGCAGGAGCAGACAAAAAGGTAAGACTCAGATCTAGTAGATCTCAAGGTGGTTTGCAGTAGACCAGCAGTATTATTGTTTAACAAGTTACCGTATTTTTCACACCATAGGGCGCACCCGGTTTTTAGGGGGGGAAATCAAGAAAAAAAAAATTCCCCCCCCCAGCCCCAAAGAGCAGCGTACAGGCTGCGCACAACCTCTCCCTGCCAGAGGGGTTGCGCGCGGCTATGGCACAAGCCAAGGCAGCGAGCAGGATGGATCCCGCTCGCTGTTTTGGCTTCCCCTTTAGCCCCGTGCAGCCTCTCCCGGGAGGGAGAGAATGCGTGGGGCTAAAGAATCCATAGCCCCGTGCAGCCTCTCCTTGCCAGAGCGGTTGCGCACAGCTATGGAGCAAGCCAAAGCAGCAAGCAGGATGGATCCCGCTCGCTGTTTTGGCTTCCCCTTTAGCCCCGTGCAGCCTCTCCTTGCCGGGAGACGCTGTGCAGGGCTTTCCTGGGAGGTGGGGGGATTCCCTCACCTCTCCCAAAAGCCCGCAGAACCGCGCAACCCCTTTAAAGAGATTGCGGCTTCTCCTGGCTTTTCTGAGAGGTGGGAGAAGGGACTGATGCGGCCAGTCAGTCCCTTCTCCCTCCTGTGGAAAAGCCCGCAAGAGCGCACAGAGCTTGCGTGCAGCTCCTGGGGGCTTTTCCCGCCTGCCTCCCCCCTGCATTTGCTCCATAGGAAGCAGACACATTTCCCCTTGCTTTTTAGGAGGGAAAAAGTGCGTCCTATGGTGCGAAAAATGCGGTAACAATAAAATGATTTTATCTGAGGCAGTTAACATAGTCAGCTTTCCTCAGGCCTTATTGGTGTTTTTTGATTATTTATGTGTATGATTTATATACCAGACATTTAAAAACTAAGTTTATAATGTGTGTTTCTTTATGTCACTGGGTAAAGAACTATGCATATTGATGGTGCTTCTGCGTACGACAACAATTAGGAGAAAATATAAATCCTGTCAATGGTTAGCAGGGAACACTTACTGCAGAATATGAACAAAATTTTGAGAGGAGACTTGACTAATCAGTTTATTTCAATATTAAAATGCACCAACAGATATTGAGTGCAATAGCTCCTTCTTCCACGAGCAGATCTGCTGCAGGAAGTAAGAAAAACTTCAGTCACATGAAGATCGAACACTTATAATACAAAAGGCTTTTGCATTTTCGTCCCTCTTCAAAGCAGAGGAAAATGCATTAGCAAAGCTCCAACTTCTTTCCTTGCAATTATGTGTCTATGCATTTTGCATTTGAGGCTGAATAGCTGTAAGGCAGCTTTTCATTCAGTGTGTACTGACAGTTGCATTCTTCTGCTGTGATTATCAAGTTCTTTTTGCCTTTCACACTTGCAGGACCTTTTTTTAAAATACATACTTTGTCCCCCCAAAAATCTAGGAAATGGGAAGTGAACCTTGAGTGGAGTTACTGAGACTTAAATACATGTCTCTTTTCTCATGAGAAATAACTTTTATTGAGTGTGTATAGTTCTGGACTTGCCCACTACCAGAATGCAGCCCTTGAGGGATTTCGACTGGGTTAATGCCTCAGCCCCAAACAGGTTCCTCACCTTGGTTTAAATCCATTGCTTCTCCTATTCCTCCCCTAAGTTGGACACTTTGTCTTGAAGAACATCCTGAAAGGCACTCTTGGTCCTCAGAGCAGGTGTAGGGAACCTATGGCCCTTCCGACGCTGCTGAACTATACCTCCCAGCAGCCTCAGCTAACATGACAAGTAGCCATGGATACTGGGAGGTGTAGTTCAGCAACGTGTGGAGGGGCCAAATGTTCCCCACACCTACCTTAGAGCAGTCTTTGCCTTCCAGATTCTTCCAACATTCAGGCTCATGTCTAGGTGTTGGGAAGTTCTGCCACTGTGTTACTTCCAGGGCAATTCAGGCTTCCTCTGTTCCAGTAAGTCCCAGCTCTAAGGGAAGAATGCTTGGTAGAGAGAGGCAAAAACTGCACCATGTGTACACCCTGAGTCCCACTAAGAGGTGTCCGGGCCAGGGTGTGTGTGTGTGTGAAGAAGTTAGAGGAGAAAAGCGGCGGAAATACTTTATAATCACAAACACTTGTGGACCTTAGAAACCCAGCATAGGCTTTGATTTTTAGACATTAGGCAGAGTGAATTTGGCGATGGGACTACCTCATTAGCACAGCAGCGAAAATACAAGCTGGCCCTGCCTCCTCCTGAGGGAATGGGCAATGCCAAAGGATCTAGAATGCCCCTGCATACTCTACCAGAAAACCACTTTTTAATCCTGGCCTCTCACAAGGCAATATGACACAGTGCCCCAGAAAACCACGGGGTCTCAAAGGATAAGTATAAAAGTTCAGTAAATCAATATACATACATACATATATATAATTTGACTTTAATTTACATGTCTCAAACAGGATAGAAGGCAAAGGCTTTTCTACCCTGATAAGGCAACCGTGAACTATGATAAACCGCAAGAGAATCAATCAAGGGAGAAGAAAATTCTACACAGGTTTGCAAAAGCTGTACTTTGTCCCCTTCCCTCCCTTCCCTCCCTCCCCTCCCTCTCCCGCCCACACACTGAGCTCTGTTTAGAGTCCATCTTTACCACTTTTTCTTGTGTTCATCCATGGAAACCCCCCCAGGTCCCAACGCCACAACAAGCAGCAGACCACCTATGACAGACATGGTCTGGAAAAAGTCATATTTGAGGAAATCGTGGAGAGGCCTGTAAGTGGGGACGCTCCAGAAGGCATTCTGGATCAGGTTGATGATGAAAAGCCAGATGACTAGGGTAAGAGCAGCAAGCTTGGTCTTGAAGCCAATGGCTACCAAAATGATAAGCGCCATGCCAAAGATGTCCTGGAAAATCTAGGGAGGAAGACAAAAAACACGCTTCAATTTAATGCATTCTTTGCTTCAATGGCTGGTGTCCCCAACTTGTTATCAACAACAGAGATCAGGCATGCACCCAAGTAAAACAAATGTTGTGACCTCCCCAATACATTATGAAAATGTGTACGTATTTTCCAATTTGACTTAATTTGTTCTAGCTCTGTGATTGCTAAGAACAGGCAAGGTGTTATGTAAGGTGATGCAACAGCACTCTCTGAACATTTGCTGGCCTATTCAGCCCAGTGGTGTTTGAAAAAGACCCCAGAGTAGGAGAGAAGCCAAATCTAGCAGATTCTCCATCCCCGGGTAAGTGACAAGGCTGCAGCAAAAGCCAAACTGAGTAGTTTCCTTTATTAATCAGAATAATGTCTTAAAGGGCCTAGTCTATTTACTATCTAGTGGTGAGGTAGCACACAATTGCCCAACTGAGTTTGTGCTTATTTCCATAGAATACCAGCCAATTTTGCAGACAGAGAAAACCCAACCAAGTCTTGTAATAGTGGAAGCCACTCACAGTGAAGGCGCCAAGTTCGAAGTGCAGGAGTGTCATGAACATGAGAACCAGGAGCAAGCGCCCACCAAGCTGCATGTACTGCCGTGGTGAGATATCGTCCATGGTAGGGACTCCAGCAAACATGGACTTCCCCTCAGAACGAGATTCTGCAAGTAGCAGGAGCAGCCCACCTCCGAGAGCCAAATTCCTATGAGGGAGAAAAAACATAAGGGGTTCAGACAATTTGGAACTGGGGTCTGCAATGGAGGTATCAAACGGCATATTCTGTAACACAGTAGCACTCATCACCTGGACCTTCTCATGATTCTGCTGCTTCCCTAACCCCACAATTTTTGCCTTCCTAACTGCTGGGATGCACCGGGTACTCTTTTTTCACACCTCGAAATGACACCTGTGGCAACTCTGGCCTGCTTGACTTAATTACTACCACTTAAAACCCCCTTCTGAGAGTCAGCAAACCTAGTTTACCTTACTTGATACAGGTATTTTTCTTTAACCTAGATTACAATATCTTTCTGGTAGATGGCTGCCCATTCACTCAGTGTTCTAAGATAACCCTGGCCAGATAACCCAAGGAGGTGAGGATTGGATATTCTTCCTGCAACCACTCCTGTGATTTAGCATAGACAATGAGAAAGCTCTCCATACCGGGCTCCTCCTCCAGTTTAATTTTTAAAGCCTTGCCTCTTAACTCTTGCCAGGACGTGGGTCCTGCCTTGCCTTCGGCTTTTATGGTTGGAAAGGGGCTGCTGGGTTCCTTATGGGGAGAGGGATCCTGCTTCTTCTATGTTTTATTTGTTTGGGGTTACACGTTTGTCTTTGGGGGGGGGCATTCTGAGCTTTACTAAGTTTTCTTTTTTGAGATGGGTATTTTTGGTGCCTGTAAGTTTTATATTTCTAGATGTGCCACCTGGCTTATAACATTGAGAAGCCCCACTCTAGGACTTGTAAAATATTGAATAGTCCACAGCCCAAAGGGCTGAGTCATCCTTTCCTCAAGGCTGGCAGTTTTCCTCTATCGTAAGACTCTAATTTTCCCCAAGAGATTAGAGAGCCTGTTGTTTTGTCTCCTGACATGTGCTTGGAGACAGTAAGCAAAGACTCAGTGTCTGCCCCCCTAGGTCATGAATATAATTGGAAATGGACCTTTCATTCCAAGAACCCCTGAAAATAGGGCAAGTGTGAACCCTATCCTCATAGGGGTACAGAAATGTTTATAAAGATTTTTTTTTTTTAGATTTTGGATTCTCAGAACCCTGTTTCCTAAGAAGAAGTGTATTTACTATCTATTGAACTAATCTGCGTCGAGTTGAAGCTTTTGTGAGCCTAAGCAGTTATGTTTTGTTTTTATAAATTACTGTTTTGGCTTTATCAGAGAAGCTGGGGCACCTCCAAATGCCTAGAAAATGAGAATTGTGTGTATTAATTATTATAAATAAGTTACCATTTGGACTAGTGGAAGCAACTATCTGAGAGTGTGAAACAGAGGTTTATTTAAAAAAAAACCCTGCTTGGCTTTTAGCACAATCAAGACAGCATCTTTATGCAATAAGGAACAAGGACCTCCCTTTGGATTATTTTTTTTTATGAAGAGAAACCTCTTCCAGCCTGCCAAGCACTTAAGGAGGGGCAGCTAGAGGAGGCCACTTGCAGACCCTGTAAGCTTTTTGTCAATAAAGAAGAATTACTATGGTCACTTTTTCAATCTACAGGGACTGGTGACAAGACTGTGAGAGTTCTGAGTGAAAGGAGCTTGAGTCAGAGCACAGTTGTATGCTCATGAAAGAGATTGCCTATAATGCGGGTGGTCACCATGACATTATCAAGTTGCACAATGTTGCTGAGCATAGCATCACTGGCCGGTAATCTTAGAGGTGGGATTATGTGCAATACAGCTTCCTTTCTCCCTTTATAAACAACTTGTTTCCACCATCAAACTAGCAACCAGCCTCTTCTTAGGTACACGAGTCAACCCTCTCTAACTTGTATAAGCGTACATGAAGGTATTTGGGTGTGAGAGAATGAGAGAAACATTTCCCATACAAAAGGTGAAGAACATCAAAATACCCCATCATGAATCCTCTGTGGAGTTACAACACAACATGCCTTCTGGTTTTAACTCACCTCATCAAGAACTTGAGGTCCCATAAAATACTGTAGGCAATTGTCTGAAAAACAAGAAAGCAGTAGGTAGTGATGAGGAGACCATCATTAGTTTAGCTCAAGGGCACTACATAATCTCCAGATTTCCTAGCCATGAACAGTTGTTGAGAGTTCCTAGAAAACAGTTTTGGGGGTAGGAGCTGCCTTTCATTGGGAGCTGGTGTGTGAGACTAATGTACACTTAGTTTACAGGAAGATTCTCAAGAGTGTGCAAATAGGCATTAAAATGAGGAATGCAATTTAATGTAAGCAAGTGAAAAATGATGCACGTTGGGGCAAACAAAATAATTCTAAATTTCACATATTGGGGAAATCCAATGTTGGAAGATTTAGGACAGACAAAAGAAGTTGTTTCTTCACACAGTGCAGTTAAACTAACCCCCCCCCCCCCCAATTGTAGTGATGGCCATAAATTTGGAGTGCTTTAAAAGAGGATTGGACAAATTCATGGAGCATAAGGCTATCACTGGCGACTAGCCACAATGTCCATGTTCTGCCTCCACTGTCAGTCCGTGTGCCTCTGAATACTGGATGCTGGGAATCATAGGTGGGCAGAGTGCTGCTATGCTCAGATTCTGCTTCTGCACTGTGAGAACAAGATGCTGGACCAGATGGACCCTTGCCCTGATCCAGCAGGGCTCTTCTTACTTTCTTAGTGTAGTACAATAAATTATCACTAATGTACAATGAGAGTGGTAGCTGTGTTTGTCTGCTGAAACAATGAAGAGTCTTCAGCCACCTTAAAGACTGGGATTTATTGGCGCAGAAGCTTTTGCGGACTATTGCTCATTTTATCAGAAGTATGAAGAGTCCTGAGCCAGATGTGTACACACACAGGTACAGAGATAAGAGGTTTGCAAACACTGAGGCCAGGGAATAATCGAATGCAAGAAATAGCAGAAGACATTTCCCTGTTCCAGGCACAGCTTAAATGTGTACAAGCTAAGAAGAGAGTAGTCCATTCACAATGACAATTACTACTATCTTTCTAGTCTGTGGTTGCTGTTGTGACTAGATCAGTCTCTTCTTATCTTGTAAACTAGAGGAGACTAACTTGTGACTCTCCAAATGTTGCTGGACAACAACCCCTATCACCCAGACTACTGGAAATGTTGGCTGTGGCTAATGGGAGTTTGAAGTCCATCAACATTCAAAGTGCTGCAGGTCAGCTACCCCTATTCTATGCAACTGAACTTTGCAAATAAATACTGGACAATTACTGCTGTCTTTTTGCTTATATTTATTTTTTTTCTTTTTGCATATTCTATCAAGTAGGATATCACTTTAGGCATCTAATGAAGTAGACTATACTCCAGGAAAGTACATATCACAATCAATCTCCTAGACTTGGCACACCTACTTTGCTGAAAACAACCAGAAAGTAGAATAATACTTTTGAACAACTTGCTCACGAGCTCAAGACTTGCCAAATGCTGCACTGGACTCATGGAATTCTGTATTTTGCCTTAAAGATGAAAAAAATGTTTTGCAAAGTGAAGCCATCGAGGAAGAATATTGGGTCAAAACATGTTTGATAATTTAAGACTGATAATATAGTTAATGGGACGCGGGTGGCGCTGTGGGTAAAACCTCAGCGCCTAGGGCTTGCCGATCGCATGGTTGGCGGTTCGAATCCCCGCGGCGGGGTGAGCTCCCGTCTTTCGGTCCCAACTCCTGCCCACCTAGCAGTTCAAAAGCACTCCTAAGTGCAAGTAGATAAATAGGTACCGCTTTATAGCGGGAAGGTAAACGGCGTTTCCGTGTGCTGCGCTGGTGCTGGCTCGCCAAAGCAGCTTCGTCACGCTGGCCACGTGACCCGGAAGTGTCTCCGGACAGCGCTGGCCCCCGGCCTCTTAAGTGAGATGGGCGCACAACCCTAGAGTCGAACACGACTGGCCCGTACGGGCAGGGGTACCGTTTAATATAGTTAATAAGCATTGTTTTTATAGTTCATGAGCATTGTTTTAGTGAAGCTTATTGGCAATAAGCATTGAATTGCTATCATTCGAAGTCTTTTACAATTGATCTTCAGCAATAAATACAGAACTTCATATAATTTCAGTATACCTCAAACCTTAATGTGATGGGTTAAGGGGCTGCTTGTGCGTAAATGGCTGAGTTCTTAACTCCTGCAATCAGTTTCTAAACTCCCCCCGTCCGCGGAGCCATGGGTGCATGGCTGCCTCAATCGCTGGCAGAATCCGTCAGTGGGCGCTTCCGGAATTTACGCCAACATAGGAGTTCCTTAACGGAAACCCTCCTTTTGGAATCTCTGCGTGACAGTTTCCTGCGCGGAGTGGGCGTCCCCAGCGGAGGTCCAGAAACCTCTCCGCTGTTCTCACTGGAAGTATCTTGGAGCCATCCCTCCGACTGAGTTTCTGCGGGAACTCTCTCTCTCCCCCTGCTGGTTTCTTCCTCAGCATCCGAGGGTCTCCTAACCTCCTTGAGCCCTTCCACCACCTGACTCTCCGATGGCAGTTCCCTGACACTTAACATTTTATTCCTAGATGGCTCCATCACTACTTCTATTTTGGAGGGCAGATACAACCTTTCTGTTTAATCAAACCTCCTGCTTATTTAGACTGCTGTGAATTTTACTGCTTTCTACTCTGTTTATATTTTATAGTGTTTGTTGTTTGTTGATCTGAACTCTAGGAAGGAACAGAAGCATGTAAAGAACTGTAAAGAAATGAAAACCTGATCCTCCTACCCTGATGCAGCTTGACTGGATCCAAGCATATCTTTTCACTCTGGGATCTAGATCTTGTTCCTTACACTTTCAACTCACCTGCATGAAAACGATTCCAAACAGGCCAAAGCATGCGTAAGGGACAAACTTTCTGGCGAGAACAAGCACACACCCAGCTAAAAGAACAAGAGAGAAGGTGCTTCAGGGACAACAGAAGAATTGCAACAAGGAAACAAAATACAGAAAGTGTTTTCCACATGCCCATTTCCTACACTTGTCCTGAAGCAGCTTTAAATGAAGAATATGCTTCCCTTTTTGGTCCGTCTGGTGCCAATGTCAAGTCTCATTCTGGTTGCAGGTTAAGACCTGGTAATTTTCTCAGGCGTTTATAAACTGTTAATTTTCCAAGTTACTATTATAGTGGTTGGCTGCTCTGTGTTTTAAGATTACAGTTATTAACTGTTAACATAAGTAAAGAAGCCATGAACCACCTTATTCTGCATGAGCATGCCCAAATATTAAGATCTTCTTTGGAGGACAATTCCTGTCTTCTGAAGTGAGGCAGATGGAGAATGCTACTCTGCTGTGGTGCCTGGGTTGGAATACTTTCCACAAGGAAGCGTCTCTGGCACTGGGTGGGTCTTTTTATTTGCCCAACCTTTTTAGTTTAAACTGTTAGGTTTTTGTTTTTTTTATTCTAGAGCTGTAAACATTTGAGGTTACTATACTATCTTAGTGTGTCTAGTTTCAAAGATCAGGGCTTTGACAAATTTTATGAAAACTAATGCCGTTTGACGTAAACGTGAAACCTAGTGCCTAGTCTGCACTCTAAATTTGGCCCTCAAGACAAATCACTCCCTGAAAGTTCTAGAAAGAATGCAAACATGTACTTGTGTCCCACCTTTGGCAGCAAGACCTATGGAGGATACTAGATCTGTGTCAGCCATTCTCCACCCAGTCACCAAAGGAAGAAGCCCTTACCTAGCTGCCCACACATGTTGATTAATACAAAAAGTGTGGCTAAGAGTGCACCGCTTCCCCATGACATGTTGATGTAGTCTCGTTGCTCATTCCACTGGAACCACATCCTGATGCCATCCTCCAAGAAGGTGCTAATCAGGCAGAGGTGAGCCAGATGAGGTAGGTAGTGCTTTGTCACACGCAAGAACTGGAGTGAAAGAAAGACAACATGAGAGACAGGACAGTGCCCCTAAATGGCTGCAGAAACGAAGGTCAGCCTTGCCTCCACTTAATACCAACTCTGTCCAAATGATCTCTGGGTTCTTCTGCTCCACAAGGTGGCAAATATATACTACATATGTTCAACATCTGGAAGGCCAATTTATACATGCAAAAACAAGATACTGATGTTATAACTTGGTGTACTGGTCAAGTGTAGGTCGCTCCAAACACTTTCGTTTTCAGACTTGCTCCTGAATGAAACATGTAGACAAGGGAAACTAATCTCTTACAGAGTCTGAGTCTGGTACTACTTATCATTTCCCCTCATACTGTATCAGGAGACAAAACAACAATATAGATTCTGCTGCTCACGGTAAATCCAAATGCTAAATCTATCTGTTTGAAGACGTAGTGGCTCCCGACTTATTTATTTTCTCTGCTCCCCAGCTCCCCTCTCACACACAAAATTCCTCCCAAGCAGCAGTTTGCAAACTTTTTCTTTTTTGCAAAGATAACTTAAAATGGCTAGTGGCCTTGATGGACTACTTAATAAACTTTCCCCCCTTCATCACTAGCAACATCAAAACCAGTTCCTGTTGATGTTGGCATCCATCTGTCTTAAGTGACAAAGGAGTGTCTCATATATAATGAAAATCATGGGCCTTGTTAGCCTGTTCAGCCTTGATCAAAATGGCCTTTGTCTATGTTATTGGGGGGCAGGGGAGGAAATCTAATACAGGGCAAATACAGATATCCCCAACCGTTCTGCATTATTCCCACAGACCGCCTGCATCAGGAGCGCCATCTACAGGGGGCTGTGGGGCAAGGCCCCCCCCAATATTTTCAAGGGGAATGCCCCCCCATTCCACAGCAATCCTTAAAAGGACGCACCAGGACAAAATGCTTGGCCATGCCACGTCCTTCTGAGCATCGCCAGGAATGTTTCAGTGATAAACTTCGCTCTACATGCCTCTTTCACAAAGGTAAGGTTGAGGGTGGGGGATGGCAGGCCGAGTCAGCCTGACCGGGTTGGGGGCATTGTGCGTGTGATATCATGCACATGTGATGGGCCCCCCAGTATTGGATGCAACTCAGCACGTTTGGCCTGAATGCAGCTTTCAGGGAAGTTTGAAACTTCTACTCTAGAGAACCTTTATGTTCCTTCTAGACTAAGATTGGGATAATTATTTTTCGCTCTATAAGACGCACCAGACCATAAGACGCACCTAGTTTTTGGAGGAGGAAAACAAGAAAAAAAATATTCTGAATCCCAGAAGCCAGAACAGCAAGAGGGATCGCTGCGCAGCGATCTCTCTTGCTGTTCTGGCTTCTGGGATAGCTGTGCAGCCTGCATTCGCTCCATAAGACGCACACACATTTCCCCTTACTTTTTAGGAGGGAAAAAGTGAGTCCTATAGAGCAAAAAATACAGTAATTATCATACCACTTAATTTTCACTTTCCACACTATTTCCCCAGCTCAATGCTTTCTGGCTGAATGGAAGAAGTATGCTTGTCTAATCTGTGCTAAAAAAAACCAGGCCCATATTATTCCCATTAACATGGCCTATCTTGTCTGTCCCCTTGTAGAAAAGCCAATAGATTGTTGTTTCCCAATCCAACCAATGAACCACATACTGTTTTCTCAGTGTTAGAAATTCTCCTCCAAGAAAGCCAAAGAAAACTCATACGCACAAAACAGAAATATTTTTGGAGATGCATAACATGGAATAAAACTCTACAACCAATTAATTATACATGCAAATTCCAAGCCCCTTCATTCTGCTTTGGCTGCTTCTTGGGTGCCTTTGCTCACTGTGTGATTCCTCTCTGCATTAAGATCTCACTATTTTTACAGGCCTAGAAAGCAAACAATGTATTCCCATGTCATGGGAGGCTAAAACTAGGTGGTAAATTTGAAAATAATATTTATCTCCTCCTAACTTCCCTCATAGAGTTGTTGTGAGGGTAAATAATAAATGTAAACTGAGAATCACCATGGAGATTGTGAACAACTACTACAGCAACAAGCTGGTAGCATAACTGTTGTCTGCAGGGTACCATGACCCTCATAATTTCCTCCAAAGAGTAGCAGCACCCTGCAGAGAAGATTTTGAGGTGCCCCAAGAGAAGATGAAAGGGAAGACTTGTTGTGTGAACTGAACTTTGCATGTACAACACTGATTACACCCGGTGTCATTCAAAATTGTGAGCCCTAAAGGGATACAACAACAACAACAACAACAACAACAACAACAACAACAACAACAACAACAATATTGATCCATGCAACTTTACAGTGGAAGCAATAGTGGATGCAGAAAAAAGTGTATCCAAGCCCAATTCCTACTTTTTTCTTTCAGTGGTAAAGCAGCAGCTCCCTTCACTGTCCACAAATGATCCTTGCTTGGTAGAGGGCTGAGATCAGAGAACATGCTTCACATGATTTTGTTCTACAAATCCAATCTACTACCACCCTTGGATCTTTTGTGGGAGGAAAACAACTGCCCCTTCAACAGTTGATGAGCCCCAGACAGTACAGCACATTCCATGGCAGCATGAGGTTAGCATACTAGCACAACACTGGCCCCACTATTTTTATGCAAGGATCATTAGTTTTGTTAGAGACCCTCTCCTACCCCCATGGCCCTGCAGACTTCAACAATAAAGGAAGCAATAGTACGCTGCATCATTTAAATTGCAATCTTATGCATACTAATTTAGAATTCAACTACTGAATTCAAAGGGCTTTACTCCCAGGTAAGCAAGCACAAGGCTACAGCTGCCAACACTTAATTGTTTTGATGAATTAAAAGACTTTTAATTGATTTCAACATGTACTCTGATTAAAAAGGCAAGTCAGTGGTGAAGTTTTGAATTATTTTACACTCAAGTCCTTAATAAAAACGGTGCATGGTATGCACCACTTTAGAAGAGGCATCTCTCAAATAAGAAGAAATGCTTCTCCTAAGATGGAACCAGACAGGACACAAATAGACTAATTTATCAACTAAGTAACCTTCCCTTCCCATTCTCGAACTATTGTTTGTTCAAATGAAGAACAGATGCAGATTTAACTGATTTAATAAAACACCATATGATTGGTGAATACTTCTTTTAATTAAAAATTATGATTAATTGATGAAGTTTTTTTTTCATTACCAGTTCTAAGTGATATAAAGTTCACAGTCTTAAGAGCAACTTCTGGTGTTGCTTTATGTGGAGAACAAGAAGTGCAAGTCACTTCATATTCCTCAGGCAACATGTAACTTCAGAAAGTTGCCCTCAATGAGGCCCACCCATTCTGCCTTGGTACACGTCACAACATTTATGCTTACCATTCCAAATGCATGCAACTGAGTTTACAAACTGAGTTTAAAATCTCAGTGTTTGTAAACCTCCAGTTCACAAATTGTGTTGACGTTTACATGTAAACTCATGATCAGAATGGGCCGCAAGGCTGCAATCTTATGAATTTGTCCAGGAATATGCTATACTGAACATGGGAACAACTTTCAAATACAAGTACACAGGACACCGATGAACCTGTTTTTCACCAATATAATGTTGTCTGCATTATATACCTAAATCTATCATGCAAAAATTAAATCCACTTATCCAAAATGCCCTGACTGCTAGAAAGATAATCAAGGCACAAAGATAGCCAAGGCAACAAAAATAAAAAACGTTTTGTTCATTTTGGCTGACTAATGGACCATGTGACTGGTTGAATTTGCCAAAAAGGTTAAACAAAAAACAGGTATTATGTTATAACCTGTAGATGTACAAGGAAGCTCTTTAATAACATATTTTTAAAATGCACTTGATGGCAAAGAGATGATAAATCCCATTTAATGTAAGAGTGCACACACATAATCACACCTTTTCATTCCAGATTAACCTGGAGGAATTGTCTTCACTTTGCATAGCTCAATGCACACAATCATTGACACAAATCAGAAACCCATTCTAAGCCTACATATGCATTGTTTTACTCTCCAGTACTTATTGTAATTGCAGCTGTGGACAAAGTACAATGGCCAACTTTATGTAGGTATTATTACGCACAATTATTTGATGTATGAAAATAGCCACAACACTTAAGTGTTGTTCCTGGTGGCCAAATCAGTGCTAAAATCACTTCCACCTAGTTGGATTCCACACCAGTAATGTCAATATATAAAGGTAAAGGTAAAGGTACCCCTGCCCGTACGGGCCAGTCTTGACAGACTCTGGGGTTGTGCGCCCATCTCACTTAAGAGGCCAGGGGCCAGCGCTGTCCGGAGACACTTCCGGGTCACGTGGCCAGCGTGACATCGCTGCTCTGGCGAGCCAGAGCCGCACACGGAAACGCCGTTTACCTTCCCGCTGGTAAGCGGTCCCTATTTATCTACTTGCACCCGGAGGTGCTTTCGAACTGCTAGTTTGGCAGGCGCTGGGACCGAGCAGCGGGAGCGCACCCCGCCGCAGGGATTCGAACCGCCGACCTTTCGATCGGCAAGTCCTAGGCACTGAGGCTTTAACCCACAGCGCCACCTGCGTCCCAATGTCAATATATAGTATATAGTACAGTTAAATGTGGAACTTGTGGCTTTTCCGATGTTGTTGGACCACAAGCTTAACATGAGTCAATGTTGTGATACATCAAAAGTAGTATAGTGTCCAGATCAAGGGAAGTAATAGCACTGCTCTATTCTGCCTTGGTTAGACCACAGCTGAACTGCTGTTTCCGATATCTAAATTTCTCCATGTGTGTTTTGCTACTGGTGCAGGTCCAATTGCAACCACACTGAGATTTCTGGGCACCATTTTGGTAACTGACATCTCCATCAAGCCAGCTGATTTGAACACAGTCCTCCATCATTACATCAAATAAACTAAGTGCAAGGCTGAATACAGATATATTTGACTGTGTTGCAGACTTTTCACAGGCCACCTAAATGGAGCTCACGAACTACAGTTTAAAAACCTTACTCCGTTGTTAATACTATTTCCATTTCCGCTGTGTGTCTCCTTGCATACTGGGCAAATGAATGGTATGGTTGAAATAATAGAATTATAGAATTGCAGCATTGGAAGGGATCTGAGAGTCATCTTGTCCAACCCCTGGGCAAACATACATTCCACTGTGGTGACCGTAACCTAGGTTTAAGGTGCCACTTGGCTCCTAGCTTATATTAAGTTTCTAACACTGACTGTGTCCAGTTCTGGGCACAATTTAAGAATGAGGTTGACAAGCTGGAACGTGTGCAGAGAAGGGCAACCAAGATGATATGGAATCCAAGCCTGATTAGGAATGTTTAAGGGAATTGGGTATGTTTAGCCTGGTAAAGAGGAGATTCAGAGGAGGTTTTCAGCCATCTTCAAATACCTAAATGGCTGTCACACAGAGGATAGTGCTCCAGAAGCTAGGACCTGGACCAATCGCTTCAACTTACAAGAAAGGAGATTCTGACTAAACATCAGGAAGAACTTTGTGATAGTAAGACCTGTTTCAACAGTGGAATGGACTCCCTAGGGAGGTGGTGGACTCTCCGTCCTGGGAGGTTTTTAAGCAGAGGTTGGGTAGCCATCTGTCTGGTTAGATTTAGCTGAGATTCCTGCATTGCAGGGAGTTGGACTAAATGACCCTTGGGCTCCCAACTCCTACCACCCCTCAGCACGCTGGCTGTGACCAAAAGTGGTTGGAATTCAACAACATCTGGGAGGATTAGATTCCACATCCTTGATAAATAAAAACCATGTCACACAGGGCTGGTACAGCATGAAGCCAACTTTGCACCAGCTCTTGGTACCTTATTTTTTTGCACCACAACACTCACTTTTTTCCTCCTAGAAAGTAAGGGGAAATGTCAGTGCGTGTTATGGAGGAAATGCCTATGGGTGGCATGCCTACAGATTTTCCTCCTCTAAAAACTATGTGCGTGTTATGGTCGGGTGCGTGTTATAGAGCGAAAAATACGGTACTTCCAGGAGGCTGGGGGAACGATTGACCGTCATGGCCCTTTCCAGCATCGGCCTTTTGCTGCTGCCAGCCTCCTCTGGAGTAAGGATATGGGGGCCAGTTGTATGTCACCTAGCCTGAAGAGAGGACCCTTTTCCCTGTAAACTGCATTTTAAGCCAGGCTCCTTGAGGACAGGAAGACCAGTACTGTACCGGAAACTTCACTGTCAGTTAACTCATTTCACTTTGCCTTTAAGCCTCACTTGCATTTATTTCGCAATACCGGATTTATTCTGTTGTCCTTTCTGAATAACTGGCATGCTCTATATTTGGCACATTTTTGGAATGTTTGCGCAGCTCTTTGTGGGGGAAAAGTGGCATATAAGTAAACTCAACCAACCAATCAATCAAATCCTTTTGGTTTTCCCACCCAGAGTCAATTCGCCCATCCGCTCCCTCATGCCTTAGGCTCCAGATCATGCCCGGCGGGATACCTTTTGGCACGTCTGAGGCAAGACCGGCAACACGAGCTTCTCACCCCCCCAGATGCAGGCCCAGATCACCTCACTCGTGCGTGGGCCATGCTAGGGCAGCAAGCTAACTAAGGGGCTGCAGGGCAGACCCCTAGGCACGCTTTCCACCCCTCGGAATTTGCCGCCTGAGGCAGCTGCCTCGCGCTGCCTCACGGCAGGGCCGGACCAGCGAGGAGAAGCGAAAGCAGCCGCGCCTGAGGAGAAAAGTTCCTCCCGAAAAAGGAGGCAAGCGGCTCACAGGACTGCCGGCCTCCTTCTCTCAGGAGGACGCCCCTCCCTCGGGCTGAAGCGCCGCCGCAGGACCCGGCCTCTGCCCTCCGCGCCCCTCGCCAGCAGAGCGGGCCTTCCGCAGAAGACGCTTGTCCTCTTCACCGCCGCCATCTCCCCGCCCGCGAAAGGCAGCGAACGGGAAGGGAATAAAGAAGCGAGGGAAATGGTACCTTCCTCCAGCTCGCCCTCCCCTCCTCTCAGGGAAAGATGGTACGGCCCCCAGCACGCGGCTCATTCGGCCGGCCGCGGAATTCCATCCGAGGAAGGGAAGGAAGGAACTCACCTGATCGGCCAGGTCTTCGGCCGCCCCCATTACATCGCCGCTGGGCGCCATGGTCCGCTGAAGCGAGGCTCGGCCACGCGCGCGCGCCTTCTCTTTCTCCCTCCCCCTCCCCCCCCGCACTTTCCTGAGGGGGCTCCACGAGTAAGTGGGCGGAGCCCGAGCTCAACCAACCGCAGGCCGAGCCAGCTTCTTTCCCAACCCCTCCTCCGGATCGCCGTGCGGTTTAAGGCCCCGATTGCTACGGTGGCCGACTAGGCGCTTGTTACAATCAGAGCTCCGGCATTTACAGCAGTCGACTTTTCCCGCCCTCGCCTCCAGGGTCAAAGGTCGGGGTAACGTCCCTCTGCGTCCACTTGACGCGACTGTCAATCCCAGCTCTCGGCTCTCTGTGGAGGCTCAAGCTGTCTGTCACTCCTCCTTTCCCGCCCCCCCCCCCCCGTCTCAATGGGTCAGCTAAGCTTCCGCCGTGACAGCGTCTCACCCGCCGCCGGCTGCTTGTTGCCGTGGCAACTTCGCTTAAGCGCCGACTGGCGTGTCAGGCTAATGCATGAGTGCCACGTATATACAAGGCCCGCTTTCCCTTCAGATGAAGTAATAAAATAGCTGCCTTTAAAGCACACGCGAAGCGTATTTCGCCTCTTAAAAAATGCGTTGTCTCTCCTCAGAAAGTTGCAACTCCCAGCATTTTCATGAAATCAAAATCGAAAACTGATGTGGAAATGCGAGGAACTGCATTTAAGACTGGGAAATAGAAACTAAGATAAATCGAAACGGGCGGATTCACTCGTATCCTTTGACGTGGCAAAATACAGTGGTACCTCAGGTTAAGAACGTAATTCGTTCCGGAGGTCCGTACTTAACCTGAAACTGTCCTTAACGTGAAACACCACTTTAGTTAATGGGGCCTCTTGCTGCTGCCGCGCCGCCGGAGCACAATTTCTGTTCTCATCCTGAAGCAAAGTTCTTAACCTGAGATACTATTTCTGGGTTAGCGGAGTCTGTAACCTGAAGCGTATGTAACCCGAGGTACCACTGTACAGGACAGGAGGGCGGCAGACAGGCAGGTGGAGGCGATGGCAGGAGGGTTGGGGGACGATTCCCCCCCACACTGGTGCTGAAATAACTTCAAAGCAACCCATTACAGTCTACTGCAGCCAAACGGGATGGCCCCTCTGAAATTTGCCACACGCATGCACACATACACATGAATTTATAGATCTGTCTGTGCTTTGCTACCCAGAGCTGAAATACATGACCCTTCACACACAGGCAGTATTGTACAGCAATACATGCAGGCCAGGGCAAAAAAATAAATAGGGGAACATCTTCTAATGAGGGGGGCAAGCTTTGTTAAATTTCTGAAAGAAAAAATATTAGGGGGCATAGGTACTGTCGGGGGGGGGCACCCAGCCCCCACCACATGCCCCATGAAGGGGCCGGGCACCCACAAATTTTTCATGCTGGGGCTGTGCACGTGGCAGGGATGTGCATGTCTGATGTCAGCATGCCCACTGGCGCAAGAATTTGACGTCAGCAGGGACCAGCATAGAATCCTGCGACATCCCACATGCCATGTTTTCTCAGGATGTCCCTGAATTAGAGGAGCTGTCCCGGTTTCTGATTTGATCCTGCAATCTCCCACTTTTCCTTAAGATGTCCCTATTTACATTGGAGAAATGTTGGAGGGTATGGAATTATCCGCCCCCCCCAAGCCGTCTGAGGGGAAACCTGTATATGAAAGTTTTTTTAAATGTTTAATGTTTTATTATGTTTTTATAGCTATTGTCATTGCTATTCACTTCAATGGAGGAAAGAAAAAGCAGCATTGTGTGCATGCCCTCTAGAGGTTGAGACTGTACAGCACTGGAAGGATTACTGGTACATAACTTTACAAAGGAAGGAAGGAAAGAAGGGGGGAGGAGAAGGGAAGGAAGGGAAGAGAAGAGAAGATAAGAAAACCACCCTGAAAAGGCCCATTAAAAGAAATGAACAGCTGGTGGGGGGCAGGAAAGGAGCATTGGTGGGCTGGGTGCCCCAGGGGCTGTCTGAGCACATGTTGCTCATATGCTATTCTGAGGCCTCCTGATTTACATGAAATTTAACAGCTATATAAGGACCATCTTTGGAGTGGCCAAACCAGTAAGGGAATTTCCCAATTTCTTCTACACTACTATACTGCCACTGCTCCAGCCGCCTAATTAAAGGAGAGAAGAGGTGAAGGGGATGCAGTAGGCTAGATGGGGAGGCCTCAGGTTAGTCTTGCATTCTGCCTTTTTATAACGCTAAAGGTGACAGAAATATGCTTGTATGCTCAATATGATGGGGGAAGAAACTGGGTAGAGACAATATGCTTGTATGCTTGTATGCTCAATATGATGGGGGAAGAAACTGGGTAGAGACAAGGCAAGGATCTGCAGAGGAGGGACATAATATATTACTGTATGGTGTCATTCCCCAGGTCTCTCAGGGAAGGCTGGGGCATAGCTGTCAACTTACAGATTTGAAAATAAGGGACCAGCAGCCTTGAAAATAAGGGACCAGCAGCCAAAATAAGGGACCTGCAGCCTCACCTGTTCCAGGCACTCCAGTCTTCCTGTCCACCTGCAGTCTGGTCAAACTCATGCTGGTAGCTTCGAGAACACTGTCCAACCAACTTTGTAACCAGAGGTTCATTCATAGATTAAATCATATGCACCACAAGGCCTATGCAGCCTCAACTTAAGATGGCTCCCCGGCCTGGCTTTGCACTGCAAAGTTTGCAGCAGCACGTGCAACAAAATGGCGTCCAGCATTCAAAAAACCTCTCAGCTTGCATTAACTAGCCACACACAAGGCATGCAAGCTCCACCCCCAGTCATTCTTAGACTCCTTATTGGGTGAGCAACGCAGCCAAGCAACACAGTTGGAGCCTCCCTCCTCCCTGGCCGGCAGGGAGGGAGGGAGAGGAGCTGCTTCCTTTGAAATTTAAGGGACATCATTTAAGGGACATCCATCAATAAGGGACAGCAGCGGGACATGGCACTGGAATAAGGGACTGTCCCTTCAAATAAGGGACACTTGACAGCTATGGGCTGGGGTATACAGTGGTGAGGGGCATGATGACAGCTGCAGTAATCTATCCCTACGTGACCCCATGACAACAGAGATAGTACCTGAGTAAAATGGTCTATCCCAAGGCCTAAACAAGACATGATACAGGAAATGCATACCGGTAAGTGGGATTTCCCACATTTTAAAAAAGAGTCAGTAGCAAGAGAGATATTTAGATTAGAATTCCACAACTAAGGAAGAGAGGTTTAACCCTTTTCCCTGTGCTATTTTTCTATGTATCCATCCAAAGCTGCTATATATTCCTTGAAAGGAGGAGGAGGTACAATACAATACACCGAGGTCATAATGATACACAGTATGCTATGCTAGATTCCAGAAGGTGGTGCTAGGGGATTTCTATTCAGCCCATGATTGTGGCTTTTCTTTGTGCTGTTTGACATCTATAGGAAACCACCGTCTGAGATTGTAAGGGGATGTGGGCTGAGATGTGGTCAGTACAATGTTGGCACCTGGCTCTGCTCCTTTTCATCTGACTCAAACAGATTGGCCTTGGGGCTCAATCAGTGCCTGGGAGCTGTGAAGAGATTTATGTGGTTAAATTATAATTATAAAATGTAGTTTTATAATAAAAAATTGCAGCATTGATGATGTACAGATCTTGTAGATTTGAGGTGTTTCTACATGCCCCTTAAGAACAGGTCTTAAGGGTGCCACATTCCTAAAAGGAAACACAAACCCTGGAGGGTTTTTTCCAAGATGGCGAATGGCACTTAGTCAGCGTGAGTGTGAGCTCCCTGATTTATCTTTTAAGACTGTTTTAATGAGTATAGAAACCTATTAACTTTTAACTTTAGTTTTTAGTTTTTAGATTTTAGTTTTAGTTTTAAATTAGTAAGTAGGAGGACGCCTCTTTCTATCGGGGAGACAACCATTGACCTTGAAACTGCGGCGGCTGCACGAAGAGAGAAATGACTAAGCAAGTATACAGCCCTGCTTGTGGGAGAGGAACTGGGAAACGTACCAGAGATTCTAGAGATTTAGACGACACAGAGGAACTGAGATGCCTGCCTCTTGCTAAACAAACAAAAATTGGTGAATCTGAAGGTACAAAGGATATTTTTAATGTTCCAGTTTCGAACTCTTTCACACTGCTAGCAGAGATGAATGGCGAGGAGATCATTGTGAGAGAGCCTTTTGATAACCTGCCTACTAAACCTTCAAGCAAGGGTAATGCTGGTATCCACTCGAATGACTGCGCTAGAGCCCGTGAAAGCTGCATTGATGAGATACTATTTGAACACTCGTCTACTCTAGACCTAGTTGCTAAAACGGTGGACTATATCTTTAAATACATAAAAGACATCCGAGGATCCTTGGAGAAGATTATCTCGCTTGTATCCCTAACAGGTAAAGACAGTTCCCCTGATGTATCACCTGAGATGAAATCCATACAATTGTCCAGAGCACCCGTTTTACCTCACACCTCCTGTACAATTTCTCAAGTTGTTGGCAATCAGAAAAGTGAGCAAAGTGAGCAAAATAAGAAGGAACAACACTATGCACCTCCTTACAAACTGCTGCTCCAAGCTACTAAAATTTGCTTAACGGTTTGCCCCTTTAGAGGTAAGGTGATAAACTGGCATTATAAGAGTGATATAAGGAGACACCTAGCGGAGCTCCTGGGGGTAATCCCTAACTCTATTGACTTGAAGCATTCTGTCCATATTAGCAGCAGACCTCAGAGGCAGAGAGTGCTGCTCTCCTTTAAAACCAAAAAGCTCCCTGTACTTATTATGTCCTCAAGAAGCCTTCTAATTAACTATGGAATCTTTGCTACAAGAGTCTTTACCAATACCAAGATCTGCCCCCTCTTACCAAACTGCCTGCTCAAAAAGAAAGCAGACAAGTCTGAGGGTTCGCCAATTGCCACGACTCCAACTCCCCTGGCCGCAGATCTAATTAGCTGGACTGACCCCCCCCCCCGCCTCCACTGACAAAGGCTATACATCTGGAGAATTCTACGGAGCGTGAGTTACTTCTATCCTTCTCCCAATTGCCAAAACTGGAGCGAACGGAGATAACGGACAGACTGGATGAATTGCTACTCTGTCTCCGTAACTCAGAAGATCATGTTCAGGTAAATAAGATGAATTTCTCACCAATTGAAGAGCAGTCTACACAAGCCCAAGTGGAACCCGTTTTAACGACCTTTGATCGGCAACCTGGCTGTACACGGCCTCGGGATGTCAAGCCTGGGCAGGATATAGTGAAAGATTCGACAACCCTCTGGTCAAACTCGGAAGCTGTGGCAAGACTGAATGCTCTTTTGGAGGCAAACCCAAAAGGATGTCTTCCACCTGCCTTACACTGCATGTTCCCTACAGCAACCGCTGACCCAAAAGGCCCACCCCTCTCAATTTTAGAGCATACCTTAAATGCAGAGTCTATGGACCTGTCGCTAAGTGATACCCCCGTGCACCAGAACCCATCCCCGCAGCCACCAAAAATTAAGCCTCAATCCATGGCTGCTGCTGCTGCGGTAAGTGGTGTTTGGAAATTGCCGGGTAAGCAAGCTACAATTACTTCCTTCTTCCAGCCTATTGCCCCTCTCGCCGCACGCATTCCCAGGTGGATTCTGCCGTGTCGGCCCCGCAAGGCCCGGCATGACTCGAAGGGGTGACCAGGAGATCACTTACTTTCTTATCCTGGAATGTAGCTGGCATTAAACCTAAGCTGATGGACCCATCCTTTGTCGCCTACATAAAAGGCAGTCGTATTCTTTTACTGCAAGAGACCTGGGCTTGTGAGGGCTTCTCCTTATCAGGGTATAAGGGCTTCTACCTGAATGCACACCAGAATTCACTATCACCTGGTAGACCACAAGGTGGACTGGCTACCTTAGTTTCTTTGGCCTTAAATCTGCAGGTGGAACAAATCGACATCCAGTCGTCATCCATGCTGGGTGTAAAGCTACAAACAGCGGAGGAAGTGTTCGTGGTGATTAATGTTTATTTGCACCCAACCTACAAGAAAAACCTGGTGGACCAAAGATGGAGGGGAATTCAACTGACTCTTGAAACTCTCCTAGAGAAATATCCTGAAGCCTCCTTCCTAGTTGCAGGAGATTTTAATGGCCAATTGTCTCACTCTGATAAATCATTATTTGCTAAATATAATAAATATCCCCCACTACCCATTTTAACCTCAGACCTTTTACCCAGGAATTTTAAAGACAGTGTTGCTACATACGCAGGTTTTAAATGTAGACAAACTTTGATGTCTCTTAATTTTCACCTTTTAAACGGAGCTCTCAGTTCTGATTACCCTGCCGAATTTACTTTCTGGTCAGGCTCCCGAGCCTCTACCATAGATTTTATTTGGACATCAGTAGACCTAATTCCCAAAATTTCTAACTTTAGGGTGGTAACGAGGCTGGAAAGTGACCATTTTCCATTAGAACTCTCATTGACCCTGGATGGAGAATTGGCTACCTATTCCTGTGTGCCTATTACAAATAACCAGCTTCAGATGAGGCCCACTACCTTAAAATGGACTGACAATTTGGCTCAACGGATAAATGAACTCCTTCAGTCTGACCAACTGCAAGAGACAAGGGACTCCCTTGTCCAGGCAGTTGAGCCACTGCCAATGTATGACAAATTAGTAGATCTGCTAAAACCTTCGTTGACTAAGGCCTCGGTAATGAATAGTAACCATTTCTCTCATAAAAAGTGGTTTGACGAGGAATGTAGACACTTCAAGAACAACCTATATAATGAATTCTTGGCATATAGGGCATCAAATGACCCCGCACCTAGCAGTCACCTTATGAACCTCAAGAGAAGGTATAAAGCACTATTAAAGGAAAAGAAGCTTGCGGCAGAAAGAAATGATTGGAACAACCTTCTAAAAGCTGCAGAAAATAGAAATCCCTCCTCCTTTTGGCACCAAATTTCTCAATACCTGGGTAGACCGTGGTCAAGGATAGAACCCCAAATTTCAGCTGACACCTGGGAAAGCTTCTTCTCCGATTTATATGCAGCTCACGCTGCCAGAGGAGAAAGGATAGAATTGGCCCCCTTGCCTGAGTGGGATCCTGTTACCTGCTCTGAAGTGGAAACACTTATAGGCCAATTTGAGGCGGGCAAGGCACCCGGAGACGATCTTATCTCCATAGATGTTATTAAAGCCAATAAGGATTGGTGGTGTCCACCCTTAGCAGCTCTTTTTACTTATATAAACAAAACAGCACAATTTCCTCCAAGCTGGAACTCTGCACTGATTGTGTTAATCCACAAGAAAGGGCCACGCACAGACCCGGCCAATTTTAGACCAATTAGCCTGCTAAATGTTATCGGGAAGATCTATTCAAAATTTCTACTTAACAAATTAACGACCTGGATGGAAAGTAACAACATCATCGCAGAGGAACAGGCGGGTTTCCGCCCTGGAAGATCAACAACAGACCAAATCTTGATCCTAAATCACTTGGCCACCAAGTATGCTGACAATGGCCTAAAAGCCCTCCACGTCTCCTTTATAGACTTTAAGCAGGCTTTTGATCTAATTCCCAGGAACCAGCTATGGGCAAAATTGGCAGCGACATCTATCGACCGCCGCCTTCTCCTGCTGATTATTAATTTGCATACAAATACCTTCCTGAGGATTAGGCTACATAGCAAGGGGCTAGTCTCCAATCCGGTTGCCACCACTAGGGGGGTAAGACAGGGCTGTTTGCTTGCCCCTGCCCTGTTTAATTTCTATATTAATTCGCTAGTGGTGCATATGGCAAATACTGATTTCCATCCACCAAAACTGGCAGGACGAGCCTTGAATGTCCTGCTGTATGCAGACGATGCCGCCCTATTAGCTACGTCCCCCATCGGATTAAGGAGGATGCTTCGAGCTCTTCATGAATATGTGACCCAACATGAGCTCCAACTAAATTATGCCAAGACCAAAATAATGGTCTTTGCCGCTCGACCAAAACCTAATTTATGGTCAATTAATGGCATTCCTTTAGAGCAGGTCAGCTGCTTCAAATACCTGGGTCAGGTTGTTAGATCAAATAGGTCCTTCTTGGCGCACAGAGAATACATAGCCTCGAACGCATCGAAAGCAGCCTTGGTGATTAGAACCCTGTACTCTAAGAAACAGGCACAAACTGTCAAAGTTGCCTTGCGACTTTTTAAAATGAAAGTCCTCCCTCTTCTACTGGTGGGCATTGCCTTGGGCTCACGTAGGGACTTTGAAAAATTGGAATCTATCCAAACCCAATTCCTCAGGGCCATACTCAGGATCCCCCCCTCCGTGGCAGGTGCGATCATGAGATTGGAAACCGGTTGCCAAGCCTTTAGGTATGTGGCCCTGAAAGCGAAGTTATGGCTTTGGCTTAAGCTTTGCTTCAGACCGGTGGGTTTGGCCCCCTTGATTCTGAGGGATAACTTTAAATCTCCATGGGAAGGGGAGATAGTGGAGGAAGTGCAGAAGTGCGGGTTGTCCTCCCTTTATATAGAGTCCATGACGTATAGCCACGCAAAGGCGGTGATCGCCCAAAGATTAAGGGATATTGCGAGACAGGAGGACATAGCCCGTGTGAAACCTGGGCTGTTTCTGGGGGAGCAGATGTACCGAGCTGCTCCAGCTCGCTACCTGGCGGATATCCACTACGTGGAATACCGCAGACTATTTACCGCGGCTAGGCTGAATGTTCTTGACTCGGCGGTTCTGAAGGGAAGATATGGAGGAGTCCCGTATTACCAGAGATTATGCCATTGTGCGTTGGGTGAGGTAGAATCCACAGAGCACATTTTAATGAGCTGTCCCTTCTACAACGATTTAAGACAGTATCTTATAACCCCATTCTTACCCCAGCTTAGTCCCCGACAAAGAGGAAAGCAGACAGCATATCTGCTAAATAAGTCTTCTAGGAAAACAACTTTGTCAGTGGCTAAATTCCTTTTCCTGGCACTCAAGCGTCGGAAATGTACAATTGAATGCCTTGATGTGGGTTATCTGTGAGAGGTTTAGTGCTGTGGCCCTACCTTATTCATGTACCCCTATGATGTTTTAGTTCATAATTCTGTATTGTGTTTTATTTCTGTGTTTTATTTCTGACTATCGGTCGAATAAAGGAAATTGATTGAAACCCTGGAGGAGCACCTGCAACCCCTGGAATTTTGCACTGCTCAGAGATTGGGGTGGCATGTGACAGTGCAGGGGTGGAGCGTATGCTAACGCTGCCTGGGGCAGGCATGTGGGACGTGCCCCCAAGGGAGGCAGGGCACAGAGTGAGCCTGCTGTGGCTTGCCTTTCAAAGCAGTATAGGGGCCAGGCAAAGAGAGGGGCAGGGAAGCTGCTGCCAGCTCTCCTCTCTCTGTGCCCGGCTCAGGCTTGACCCGAGGGTGGAGCTGCGACTGGAGGCATTGGGCCATCACACAAGGAAGCTGCCTCTGCAGCTCTCTCACACACTGAAGCAAGGCTCCAATGAGGGAGCCTGTTATGGGGGCACCAGTTTGTGGCCCCTCAAAATATGTGCCCAGGGTGCCAGAGAGTCAAGATGACTAGATGGAAAATAGTCATACCATGGGCAAAATTTCCTTAATTGTATAACTTATTTCCCTATTTGTATAACTTAGTAATTCCAAAATTGCGCTTTTACTCTCGCAAGATTGAATATACTGCCTTCAGCTGTACTCGAGGGACGATTCCAAAAAATTCCACTTGAAAAATGGTTACGTGCCTATGGAGATGGCAGTACTGAATCAGTGGCTCGTGTTCTTCTGGCCTGCACTCTATATAAAGATTTGAGGAGTGAGGTTATCACCCCTCTATTGTCCATTCTGGGTCACCCAACTACAGTTACAGCAAGATGAGCAGGTGACACCAAAGGTTGCAAAGTTTTAAACTGGGGCAATTAGAATAAGATCCATTATTTGACTATTGATACAAACCCCCAAAATGTATTTTATATAACTGACTTTTTACCTTTATCCTCTGTATACTGTATTCTGCTTGTTTTATTGCTATTATGGCTGGTGGCTGATGCAAATAAAGATTCATTCATTCAATATGTGCCTGGGGCCACAGCCCACTCCATCCCCCGCTACACCACTGCAATGGTATGTTTCTTCATCCTTGGAGCAGTCTTATGTGCCACCTGAAACCTGCGTAGCACCTAGTAAGGCAACTGTCTGTTACCTCTCACATTCAATCTTCAGACCATGACCAAAGGCAGGCTCCCTGTCTTCAACATGAGCCAGCTTTCCCCCTCTACACTGAGCTTGGTGAAGAGTTCTGGACAACCCGAAGGATGGCTCCCTATTTTGTGATGTTTTAATTTGCCTAATAAAGATACTGCCCAACTACAGATTTTGAAATTTCAGTTATAAAAGGCATGGAACCCTGTGTCTATATAAATGTGCCAAAATTATCTCTTTTGTGCTGCATAAACCACTAAATCCTTCCCAAACTTGCAACTAGAACCTGGGATCCAGAGTCCCCCTCTTTTCCCAGCTGTGTTGGCCATGAGCAACTGATTCCAGCAGAAGGAAGGGGGCAGGCCGTGAGCAGTGGCAACAAGCGCTATAAATAACCATCTGGGAACATTGAGTGCTGTGCTGACGCATGTTACACAACTAATACGCAGCGACCCCGGCCCAGCACACACACACACCCCTTGCACTTAATTCCCTCTCACTCTGTGCTTTTATGCCTCCTTGCTCTCCTTCCTTATCTGTCTGCTGCTTCCTTTCAACTTCTCTTTCCAAAACTGATCTATGACATATGATGCCTGAGGCAGAAAACAGAGCTAGCAGTTGCCTTGCACATGCAAGGAAGTTATTGTGCTGAAATGCTCTTCATTTCAATGGGCCTTGTGCTGGGAGCATTTCCTGGTTTATATGTGCGAAAAAAGGGGGGTCAGACTGGTCTGGCTCCTTGCTCAGTATGAGGCCCCAGTAAGCTGCCGAATTTGTCTCTTCTACTACCTGTCTACCTCCCCCCCCCCCATCCAAAACATTATACACTGACTTGTTGCTGCAATTCAAAACAGGGCTCCTCTTCCTGCCTTCCAGATTAGTGGCAGGTTCAGTTTAAGGACTTACTATCCCAGAAAGGATTATTCCCATCTCACACATATTTCCTTAGCTGTGGAGTAGTCACCAGAGATTAAGCTGTGAATCCAAAGAGGGTTTCCTAGAATGAGCTAAGGCTACCACATTCACACAGAGCCGGAGGAAATGAAGGGTCAAATCAGAGGACAATAGGAGGTGTGAGTTCTGTGCTCCAGAGAAACCAAGGCCCTTGGAGCAGCCACAGAACCATCTTCCCACTGCCCCACCTGATGTTTTGCCCAGACAAAGGTACTACACATGCACTAGCTCTGTCCTATCTGGTTGCTCTCCACCTTATCGTCCTTGCTGGGTTTGTTGATCCTGCCTGGCTGGCGTAAGAGGGATCTGGGCTGAGCACCAAGATAGCCTGGCTTGATGCCAGCCCCTTACATAACAGCAGTGAGTGGCTTGTGTAATCTGAAATGTGTAGTGTGTGCATGGATAAAGAACATTGGGTGCTGGGAAAGAGGGAGGTTATGTCAAGTGCACCTGCAACCTGCTTCATAGTACTTCCCACCTGGCAAAACCTTGCTTTGTCTCACCGTACCTAGGGGTCATATAATTGTGATAAGATAAGACAGCAGAATCAACATCTTTGGTGCAATTCTGAAACAGGGAGCTTCACCGGAACACTACCAAAACAAATACAAACTTGGGCATGTTAGGATAGAAATATATACAGTAGTGGTCTTGGAGAAGGGTGAAGATGCATTTGCTCTACACACACACACACACACACACACACACACACACACACACACAATTTCAGTCCACGTACTCTCAAATTCATTCTTTGTCAAAGCATTTGTCACTTTGGATTACAAAAGGAAGGATATTATATTCTTTTTGAGGCACCACCACCAAACTGATGGTACAGCAAGGTACCATCAGGTTGTGCCCAGGAAGACAGAACGAATCCCTAGCCGGAATTAAGATTGCCGGAAGAAATATCAACGACCTCAGATATGCAGACACAACATTGATGGCAGAAAGTGAGGAGGAATTAAAGAACCTTTTAATGAGGGTGAAAGAGGAGAGCTCAAAATATGGTTTGAAGCTCAACATCAAAAAAAACATGGCCACTGGTCCCATCACCTGACAAATAGAAGGGGAAGAAATGGAGGCAGTGAAAGATTTTACTTTCTTGGGCTCCATGATCACTGCAGATGGTGACAGCAGCCACGAAATTAAAAGACGCCTGCTTCTTGGGAGAAAAGCAATGACAAACCTAGACAGCATCTTAAAAAGCAGAGACATCACCTTGCCAACAAACGTCCGTATAGTTAAAGCTTTTGTTTTCCCAGTAGTGATGTATGGAAGTGAGAGCTGGACCATAAAGAAGGCTGATCACCGAAGAATTGATGTTTTTGAATTATGGTGCTAGAGGACTGCAAGAAGATCAAACCTATCCATTCTTAAGGAAATCAGCCCCGAGTGCTCACTGGAAGGACAGATCCTGAAGCTGAGGCTCCAATACTTTGGCCACCTCATGAGAAGAGAAGACTCCCTGGGAAAGGCCCTGCTGTTGGGAAAGATGGAGGGCACAAGGAGAAGGGGACGACAGAGGACGAGATGGTTGGATAGTGTTCTCGAAGCTACCAGCATGAGTTTGACCAAACTGCGGGAGGCAGTGGAAGACAGGAGTGCCTGGCGTGCTCTAGTCCATGGGTCACGAAGAGTCGGACACGACTAAACAACTAAACAACAAAATGTGTGATTACTGTACTGAATTTGCAATAACAGCATTACTTAAGGCAAGCTTTTGTGGGCCAGAGTTTCTGAACAAGGACACAGTGGGCGCTTAGAAGTGCCTTACTTTGGTTGCATCCTGCCCCAGGCTAGAGGGGAAAACATTTAAACAAAACCAAGATTTATTCTGGAGAAAGTGATTCAGCCATATAAGATGCCCTGATGTGCCCCCAAGGCCACCTGAGGTGAACAGCAGTAACTTCTGCGCTGCCCTAGACCTGCCCCATCTTGTTTTGCCTCCCTCGTTGCACTTTGCTCGCACATGTGCTTGTCTGTTACAACCATTTCCTAGAAGGTCAGAGTAAATTATTACCTCACAGGAACGCTGCCAGCTGACCAAGGGGAGGAGGCGAAGCAACAGTACAGGAAAAGGAGAGGGCTGAGGTAACGCTAGAGGGGGGCAAGTCAGAGTTGGGAGAGAATCAAAACCAGTCTTGCCAACAGGTAGAGCAGTCCCAAGCCCAGAGCCCGAAATAGTTATAGCCTTCAAAACCTCTGTAGAAAAGAACACATTTAACACAAAGCAACAACAACATAGCTCTTGCTTGCATTGCTGGGTTTTCACTGGGTTTTAAGGAAGATCGGAAGGCAAAAAGTCTTTCTCCAATTGGTCTTTCTCCAAAATAAGTGTGACTAGGACTTCAGCCTTAAACTAAATATGGCCCTGTCAATGGTGGCTGAGCATGCTATGCTGAACTGAAGGTGGAATCTGAGCAAACATCCTGATTTACTTCCAGGAGACAGCTCAATTTTCTGGTGCCTTCTCATTAATCACCATTCCTGTTTGCCTCCTACTTTACATTTGGGCTAATTTTAGAGAGGGTGTTTTGTATTTGTTAGTGTAAGTTGCTGGAGTTCCTACAGCTTTCAGCCGCCTCCACTGAGTTTCCAGAAATCAATTATCTGACAGTGCAACTCAGAAATATACGCCCTGTTGAGTTCAGTGAGACTCACTCCTAGGTAAGCTGGTACAGGATGGCATCTTGAGTGCAGGACAGTTGCATCTTCACTCTTGGAGTCTGTGAATCAAGGCAGTGGCGGACCTTGAGGTCTCAAATTTCAGCAGCAACTCTCGCGCTCCAGTACCTGATTCCCTCAGTAAGCAATCAGTTCAGTCTGCTGGCAAAAGCAATCTTTCCCTTCCTCCATGTGGGGAGGAAAAGTGACAGACAAAAGTCCCAGTCCCTTGGGGGCTCTGGTCCCACCAACTGCATGATACCTTAGCATCCATGAGAATGCATTGACAAGAGAGACATCTCTGCCCCTGCCTGCCCCTTGAAGAATGACAAGCCTTTTAAAAATGATTTTCAATTTTATACATTTCAATCATTTTACAATCATTTTAACGTTTCAAAACTTGACTTCCTTCCCCCTCTTTCTGTGGTTCCTTAGATTTGTTTTTAATATTTTCTACATATCCAAATTAACTTAATTTGCTCATTTGTTCATCTACTTTGAATATATTCTCTTATAAAACTGCAGGTTATTACAATAATCCTGCAAATGTTCTTATCTGTTTACAGTTTCTTTGTAAATATTCAATAAACCACTTCCATTCTTTTATAAAAAGTTTATCTTTATTTCTTATTTTCCTGGTAAGTTCTGCCATTTCTGCATATTCCATAAGTTTTTGTATCCATTCATCTTTTACTGGGACTTCTTTCCATTTTTGGGTACGTAACATTCTTGCTGCTGTAGAATGTAGAATAAATTTCTGTAGTGTTTGGGTGGTTCTGGCCCTATAATTCCCAAAAAGAATGACAAGCCTAGCAATTCATACTGGAAATGAGAGTGTGTCCCTGGTAAGCAGGGGCATCTGAAGGATATGCCATGTTCAATGGGAGGAGAAGCACAGGGGAACACACTTCAGCAGTGATCCTGGTATATGATAATAGGAGTAGTAGAAATATTTCCAAAATCCCCCTGGTCTCACCAGTGAAATGATATTTTATTTCTTTTACAACATTTATATGCTGCTTGATTGTGATAAAACCTAAAAGAGGTTTGCAGAAAGAAAAAAACAGTAACATTGTCAGTAAAGAACAGTAAAAAATAAGTATTTAAATGCATGCATCGTCTGCCAAAAGCATCTCCCAATAAATGCTGTTCCCAGTTATTTGCAGAGAGAGAGAGACAAGCTAAGTCACTGAACTCAAGCGGGCCCAGAAGCTGTGCTGGTACAGACAATACAGTAGATATTCACTGGGGGAGGTGGGGGGAAGCCTCTGCAGATGTTCAGAAGAAGTACTATCCTCTCCAAGCAGACTAGAGTTACAGTGGTACCTCGGTTCTCAAACTTAATACATTCTGGAAGTCTGTTCCAAAACCAAAGTGTTCCAAAACCAAGGTGCACTTTCCTATATATAGTAATGACAGAGGGCCTTCTCAGTAGTGGTGGAACACCCTCCCATCAGGAAATAAGCAGCTATCTTTAAAAGACATCTGAAGGCAGCCCTGTTTAGAGAAGTTTTTAATATTTAATGCTGTATTGTTTTTAACACTTGATTGGGAGCCACTCAGAGTTTATTGTTATTATAATGCAAAATAGATTAATCCATTCCAGACTTCTAAAAACAACCCCTAAAACAGCAATTTAACACGAATTTTACTATCTAACGAGGCCATTGATCCATAAAATGAAAGCAATAAACAATGCACTGCAGTCACTCAATCAGTAGCTGAACTGGGTTCCACACAGTCACAAAAACAAAAAGAGAGCTTCAAAAACAAAAACGCAAAATACTGTAAATAGCAAAAACAGACAGACCTCAGTGTAACACTCAAAACAGAAGTG
The DNA here is from genome assembly GCF_964106915.1 of Podarcis gaigeae. Taxonomy (NCBI): domain Eukaryota; kingdom Metazoa; phylum Chordata; class Lepidosauria; order Squamata; family Lacertidae; genus Podarcis; species Podarcis gaigeae. The sequence continues at coordinate 35,002,571 of NC_139694.1, forward strand.
TGGCACTCATAACGGTAGCGTGGCACTCAAATTGGAAGAGTAACACTCAAAACGGAGCATGTTTGGCTTCCAAAAAAAGTTTGCAAACTGGAACACTTACTTCCAGGTTTGCAGTGTTTGGGTTCCAAGTTGTTTGAGCACCAAGGCGTTTAAGAACCAAGGTACCACTGTATAGGGAGAACGTCTCTGCTGTTGTGAAATAAGAGCCCTGTTAATGAAACCAGGTTTCATTGCCAAGCCCTGCTACAGATTAAGATCTGTTTGTCCCTTCCTTTATGGATTCAGAGGTGTTGGGGTATTTTGTGGGTTTTTTGGCAATAGAGGTTTTTCAACACAGGTTGGATGGCCACCTGTCAGGGATTCTTTAGCTATAGTAGGGGGTTGGACTAGATGACCCTTCCATCCCTACAATTCTGTTTCTATTATTCTTTCCACCCAATGCAAAAATGTGAGCATCAAGCCATAGTCCCCTACCCATTCCTTTTAATACAAGGATACTACATTGGGGGGATGGGACACCAAGAGTTATTGGTGGATATTTGTAACTGTGCTGATCAGAGAGAGAAAATATGAAAACAGGTATGATGATACAGTTGGTTAGAGCATGGTGCTGATAACTTTAACTGGGGCAAGTTTTGTTACACAAACCTTTTCATAAAACAATTATGCAAAGTAAGTGAGTCATAGCTATACGCAGACCAATATTATCTTCTAATGACTTAAGGTAAGACGACTCTTGATCCTTGGCCTTAACGTAGCAGCTTTGAAAGATACACTTGGAAATTAAAATGTATAATCTTTGATTACATGAGTCAACGAGCCGACTACAGTTCATGGCCTCCGGGGCAATTACAACAATCTATACTGTTGCTGGTTCAGGAGCAGGTGATGGGTGTAATCTTACACACTCTTATTTGAGAGTATGCGCTACATAAATAATTTAAACTTGCTTTCTGGTAAGTGTGCATAGATTCGGGAGACATAGTTGGTAGGGGCCTCTGAGTATATGATGACCTCCCCTTATTTGCAGATAGTTACAGAGCCTAGGACTTGCCGATCAGAAGGTCAGCGGTTCGAATCCCCGCCATGGGGTGAGCTCCCGTTGCTTGGTCCCAGCTCCTGCCAACCTAGCAGTTCGAAAGCACATCAAAGTGCAAGTAGATAAATAGGTACTGCTCCGGCGGGAAGGTAAACGGTGTTTCCATGCGCTGCTCTGGTTCGCCAGAAGCGGCTTAGTCATGCTGGCCACATGACCTGGAAGCTGTATGCCGGCTCCCTCGGCCAGTAAAGCAAGATGAGCACTGCAACCCCAGAGTCGGCCACGACTGGACCTAATGGTCAGGGGTCCCTTTACCTTTACAGGCCATCCCGAGCCGTGCACAGGATTCCAGGGGTCTTGGCCTTCAACCAGGATCTGTGCTCCTTTGGAGAATTGAAGACCCTGCAGGGACTGTTGTAGCTTTAAGAAATATTATTTATTCACATATTTATACTTGAATTTAGATGGAGGGAGTCCAGATCTTCCAGCATGGTCATCTCAAGAAGGGCTTGTTCCCCATGGTAGTGTAGCACTGGAGTCTAAGGCATCTCTCCCTGCCTGCCTTCAGCCAGTCAAGATCTTTCTGCCCTTTTCTTAGCTATTCAAAGCCTCCTGCCAAAGGCCCCCAACTCTTCCTGTGACATCACACCCAGTTACCCTGGCAACCTTCCAAATCCCCAGTCTTTGCTCACTCCTCAGGGCAAGGGGGAAGGACAACTCTCTTGCCTTGCCAATGGCCCTGCATTGTTTCTTCATGATGCTAGCTCAGCCACCTCCTTTTGCATAGGCTAGCCTAGAAATTCAACTGCAGTTTGTATCTCTCCCTTCATCCCAGTTAACTAAAATCCTACCATTTATTAATTTATAGGATTTAGATGGGATCCTCCCCCCCAAACCTATAACAGGACCAAGGATGCTATATCTCAGCATCAAATCCAAATTCAGTTATGGAAATGCTAGATAGTTCTGGACAAATCATTCTCTCTTTCTCTCCCAACTGCAGTTTTTCCATATATAAAATGGAAATAACGGTGATGTGCCTTGCAGAGTTATGCATATGGATTGTGACTTTCTTTGCTGTGAAATAGGCAATAATTCTTGGAGACCATCAAGTATTTTTCTTTCAACAAATGTCCCTCATCTGAAAGGCTCCAGGCAGGTTACAATATACTAGGAATGTGTAACTTAACAGTTAGAATAAAATATATATATAACAACATTGGCCTCAAATTATCATCTGTTTGACCATCCCAGGCCAGTCATTTCAGAGAGTCTTCGGTGGAAGAATATTCCACTGTTGAGGGGTTTTGTTTTTGCTGCAACTAGTTCTTGTCTTGTCTTCTGCTTTGATGGGAGCAATTCTTTATACACACTCTTACCTCTCTTGTGCCTTATTTATCACAGTCTTTCCAAGAGTTTTGTACAGAGCCTAAATGTACAGTACTAGTAAGGGCCAAACTAGACATGACGGCAGTACTTCAATCTTGTTTTAAAGCACTGCCCAGATGGTGGCTGGCCATCCTTTGCTATCCTGACGGCTTGCCCAGGATGACTGGCTGTGATTTTAGCAATGGGCTTAGTGATAGGTGAGGTTACCTTGATAGCTAAGGATCTCTCTCTAGTTTTAAGAATGAAATACCATAGCAGAGTTTGCAAAGGCAACACCTTCTGTCCTGGAAGATGGCAGGGAAATAGTTTTCACCCAGTTTGCCATGTATCTGAATCATTCTTATAGTGCCAAGTTGCTCTCCTGGAGAACTTGTCGCTGCGCTATCTTGTTGAAGGGGTCTGTTAGCCTCTGCTTGTGATGATCTGCTTGTATTTTTGAAAAGAAGGCCAATTCTGACGGGTACCGCACGTCACTCATCCAAAGGGAGTCAAACCATTTTAGCGCCTTCTCGCTGGATGTGTGCGCGACACACCTCTCGCTCCTATTAGGAGACCGCGCAAGAACGGGGCGAAGCGACGCGTCCTACCATGCAAGACAGGCAGCGGCACCAGAGGGCCAACTTTGGCCGGCAGCCCACCTGCAAGACTGGCAGCCGCCCTCCTGCCCAGGCAAGGTGCGCAAAGCACCAAGGGCGCGCCAGGCCGGAGCGCCAGGCAGGCCGAGCAGCGCCCAAGACGCGCACCCTCGCAGGCCCGGCTGCCCGGCGCCAGCTCGGCTCTTCGGGGCCCTTCTGGTTCTCCGAGAGCGCAGAGCAGCGATGCCTCGGCGGGCCTGACGGCGGCCCCTTCCCGCTTCCCTTCGCGGCCGGGGTGAAGCCAGGCGAGGCGGCGTCCTCGGCTGACCCGGGTTCGGGCGAGGGCGGCTCTGGCGCGCCGAGGGGAGGCGCCTCGCCAGGGCCGGAGCTGCTGCCGCGGCCGCCGCTGCTCCAGACGCCGGCGCGGGACGCTCCCTCCAGCGCCCCAGCAGCAACCAGCAGGCCCGGCGAGGTCCGGCGCGAGGCGAAGGCCCCAGGGGGACGTGGTTCCTGCACCGCGCCCCGGTTGCGCGCGTCTCTCCGCCCGACCCTCCCGGCTGCGTCGAGGTGAGGCTGGAGGGGGGCGCGGGGGGGGGTAGGGGTAGGTCAATACACTGAGACAAAGGGAATGGCGGTGCCGGGGGGGGGGGTCCTGGGATTGTGCGCGAGACGCCCCCCCCCCGGTTCCACCAATTCTTTAACCCAGCTCTTTTTCACTCGCGTTCACGCGAAGGTGGCTTGTTGTCTCTCGGCGCAGGGCCTCAGCCGCTCTCAGGGGTGGTTTTAGGTGCCAGCATGGAGAGCCTCTGAGCGCGTGCAGAGTGTACTTCGCGCCCGCCTCCCTGAACGATCAACTACTCCCACCTGTAATCTGCGGGGAAGAAAGGGTTTCCCAAGTCAGGAGAGGCGAGGGCTTGCACGCAGACTTGAGATCAGCCATCACACATGCTCTGTACTGTATTTCATGCACACATTTTTTCCCCTTTAAAAAATGGAATTTTTGATCTATGCAGGGTACACAATGAATATTTCTGAAACTGTATGTAAGATCGTTGCAATACTGTTGGGCTTTGGAGGGTTCACCCCCAATGTAAACATGCATAGTGTGTGTTGTTGTGGCTGCACAAGCAATACTGTATTTGGGTACAATATTATTATTATTATTATTATTATTATTATTATTATTATTATTATTATTTGCCTGTCTGACTGGGCTGTCCCAGACACTCTGGGCAGCTCCCAACAGAATATTAAAAACACAATAAAACATCAAACATTAAAAACTTCCCTTCAGATGGGCCCTAAATAGGAGGCCATGCAAGCTGTAGTGCAACAGGTGTTGCCAATGGGCAGCTACCATCAGGAGAGGTCTGTGGGGCAGGACTGAACAGAGTGATCAGGGGAGGGGCCTCCCTCACCACTTTTTTTTTAAAAAAATAAAATATTTATTAGAGTTTTACGGAAAGACAAATACATACATAGAACAAAAAGTAAAAAGAAAAAACCAACATAGCCAAAAATGCAAAGAAAATACAGAAAACAGAAAATACACAAAAAAGTCATCAAAAAAGATAATAAAAAACATAAAAAAGAAAAAAATCCAATTTTTAACTTCATACTTATTTAACCCTCTTTCTTGGCTTCCTCACACCTCCTTTTTTTGTGTCCCCCTTTGCCCAATCAAGTTCAGCAAATCCTTACCCTCTTTCAAATCTCATTGGTAATTATATAATTCAACCTATTATGTCTCCGATCTTTCTCCTTATAACTTAATCATTTATACCATATTGTTTAAATTTGACATAATATAACTCTAGTCTTTACCCTTTTTAAAGTTCATTTTTGCATACTCTTTCTAACTTTGTCACTAATGCCATATTATTTTTATATCCAACATCATTTTAACATTCATAGATTTTACAATGTTTCTGCAGATAGTCTTTAAACTTCTTCCAATCCTCTTCCACCTACTCTTCTCCTCCCTCACCACATTTTAAAGTAAGTGAAGCAGTGTGCATTTCCATCTAAAGGGAATGTGCATGCAAGACAATTACAGTCCTGAGTCTAAACTTGCCAACTGCCCCACTGGGTGCTCCCCAGCCTCCCACATGACATGGCAAGGGATTCTGGGGCACACCTTGAATTATGTGGGGCAGGGAAATCTCCAGGGTTGGCCTTCACAGTGTTGTGTTTGGATACCTTTGGAGTGCTGCACCTACATACATGGGTGAGATTGTCAGCACAAACCTAACCGTGTCTGCTCAGAAATAAGTCCTGCTGAGTTCATTGGGGCTTACTCCCAGGTAGGCGAGGCTAGAATTGTCACCTATGGATGTGCAAGGCTTTGAGGAAGGCTGGCAGTAAGTGTAGTTGCTCTGCTTGTTCCATATAACGGACTTAATATAGGGGGATGGAAGAAATATCTTTCTGTTTGCTCTGCAGTTATATTCCTGACCTTGCGCAGAACTCAGTGTAGTTCAAAAGCTTGCATACTTCCTGTATCTCCAAATGATATGAAGTTTCAGAGCAACCTGTTACAGAAACCGGCAATTTGTGAAGATAAAGAGAGCCGTGCAAATTCTTGTATTAATTATGTAATTAAACCGACACTTGACTTTGAACAGCACCATTCCCCCCAAAACTATGGCACAGCTAGCTTCTTTTCCTTTCATCCGACTCAAAACTGCTTTTCTTTAACGTGCTTAGACAAAACTCTGGTTTCAGCCTCACCTCGACAAGGAAGTGTTGACACCTCCCAGCGATTTGGCTTGGCGGTGGTTAGCGGCTGTCATTCAAAGCAACCTTTTACCTGTCAAAACAAAGACCTAGAAAGAGAGGTGTATCTTACATAACCAAAAAGTGTGCTTTTTGCACTCCTCATATAGCAGTTGTGTAGTAGATGTGGGTGGGTATTTTTTGTTGTTGGAGTTTTCCTGGTTTGTTTGTTTTTTTCTTGGAACAAACTGCGCGTTCTTCCCAGCCTTCCTCCTTTGGCAGGACGGCACATGCAGTCCTGACCGTGGACTGGAATGTTCCCAGCAACTCGGGTAAATGGGAGTTTTGTGGGAGGGAGGGAACTGTTATGGCGGAGTGACCTAGTTAACAGCATTGCCTAGAAGAGGGACAGAGGGAAGAAGGGATTTGAGGTCACTGGCTCACTCCTTCAGCCCAGGAAGAGACATACAATGAAATCCTATGCATGTCTGCTTAGAAGTAAGCCCTATTTGAGCTCAGTGGGAGTTAATCCTGAAGCTCCACGCTGGGGAGGGGCTGGAGATGGATTACTTCTTGATTGTTTTGGAATCTGATCTCCACCTAAAACAATTGTAATCTGTAGTGGGGGTTGTTTCCTGTTCCGCCACATTTTTTCCTGATGTATTTTTATATACAGGATGTTCTTTTCTTTTCTTTAATAATTTTTTTATTGGCTTTTACACATATTTTCCAGCATAGCATCCTTTCAAATTTTTTGGCTAGCACAGCCTAAGACTTCCTTCAACCTCTGATGGTTTTCTAAAGTCTTTCTAATTATGCATTTTGTTACTATAATTATTGCTATAAACTTGAATTTCCAATACATCTATTCTTAATTCTTTTCACAATAATTTATAAATCACTCCTTACAAAATTTCTTTTAGCCCTACAAGCGATGTCAATTGGTTACAACTGCTTTCCAAATATATCGAAAATTTCTTCCATTCCTTTAGGAAAGTCTAGTCCTGCTGGTTCCGAATTTTCCCTGTTAGTCTTGCCATCTCAGCATCAGGTTCTCTTGCCACTCTTCTTTAGTTGGTATTTCTTCTTGTTTCCATCTTTGGACTAATAGTATCCTTGCTGCATTTATCGCATATAAAAACAATTTTTTTAATCATTCTTATGAATTTCTGTACTCACCATACCCAATAGAAGGGCTTCTGGTTTTTTAACCTGGGAGAAGAAAGGATTGAAGAAGATTGGAAGAAATTTAAAATTTATTTACAAAAATATTGTAATTTGATTGAATGTTAAGAAGGATGCTTGATCATAAATAACTGGCCACCACTAAACTAGATTGGAATTTGATGATAAGTGAGATTAAGGAAAAGACAAACTCTTTGGGAGAACTATTAGATTATATTTAAACGAGTGGATATAAGATTGCAAACAAGATGATAATTTGCTTGAAAAAAATTCTTAACACTGTAAGTGGGAGCAGGAGACGTGAGGAAGTCTAAACAAGTTATGAAATTTTGTTATGATATAAGCAATGTTGTTTGTTACTTATGCTTTTCTTTTACAAAAATCTTAATAAAATATTTATATATATAAAAAAACAAATGTATATTTCAATATTTTTTAAATCTCATTATAAATCATTCCCCAGAAGTCCTTCACTTTCTTACATTCCCACCACATATGGGACCCTTATATACAATATGTTCAGAGTGGTGTAGTGCCTAGCATTTGGGCCAAAGAAGATCTGGGTTCAAAATGGTCATGAAATTCACCAGGACACATTGAGTCAGATGCACAGGCACACACAAGCACATTATTCATGCCCAAGGGCTTTTTTTTAATAGGGTTACTCAAGGGTACCCAGTACTTGCACCTTTCACCCCCAAATGTGAAAAGTGTAGCACTTACTGTAACAACTTCATGGCGAGTACGCCACCTTTTTTCCTTTTTTGAAAAGCATATAGCTCAGTGTTTCCCAGCCTTGAGTCTCCAGCTGCTTACAATTCCCATTCTCCCTGCCCACTGGTCCTGCTAGCTAGGGATTATGGGAGTTGTAGTCCAAAAAGAGCTGGAGACCCAGGGTTGGAGAACACTGGTGTAACCTATCCTTCTAATAGAGTGGTACCTCGGGTTAAGGATGTAATTCGTTCTGAAAGTCCGTTCTTAACCTGAAACTGTTCTTAACCTGAGATACCACTTTAGCTAATGGGGCCTCCCGCTGCTGCCGCTGCGCAATTTCTGTTCTCATCCTGAAGCAAAGTTCTTAACCCGAGGTACTATTTCTGGGTTAGTGGAGTCTGTAACCGGAAGCATCTGTAACCGGAAGCATCTGTAACCCAAGGTACCACTGTACCACTATTTTGAGGATGACCATGGAAGAAGGACGGAGTAAAACATAGAGGATTTTAGGGCACATCAGGACCACTCACTAATATCCAGCTACTCCTGTGGTGATGGATGGCTAAAAAAAAAAATCAGCTACCCTAGCAATGAGGTTCTGCCAGACTGGTGCCCAGGTGTAATGCTCTACACAGCCAGACCAGTACTGGAAATTTAGTGACTGGCATGGGTCCACTTGTGACCATGTGGAGATCCTTGGATGCCAAGTTGGCAACTGACATCTCCATCTGGCTGCCACCTCCAACTTTCTTAAGCAGGGAAGCAGAAGCGCTTATTTATTGCATTTGTTGTTTAGTCGTTTAGTTATGTCCGACTCTTCGTGACCCCATGGACTAGAGCACGCCAGGCACTTCTGTCTCCCACTGCCTCTCACAGTTTGGTCAAACTCATGCTGGTAGCTTCCAGAACACTGTCCAACCATCTCGTCTTTGTCATCCCCTTCTCCTTCTGTCCTCCATCTTTCCCAGCATCAGGGTCTTTTCCAGAGAGCCTTCTCTTCTCATGAAGTGGCCAAAGTCTTGGAGCCTCAGCTTCACGATCTGTCCTTCCAGTGAGCTTTATTGCATTTATATGCCACTATTTTCTCCAAGGAGTACATGGTTCCCCCTCTTCCTCAATTAATCCCTACAATGACCCTGTGAGGGAGGTTAAGAGGCTGTGACTGGCCCATGGTCGTCCGGTGAGCTTCATGACTGAGTGGGGATTTGAACTCTGATCTCCCAGGGTAACCACACTGACTTTCTAGAGTTCTGCTATGGGGCAGCTATATAAATTAAGTAGGTAAATAAATATGGAGGAAGCAAAATGTCAGAGAAGAATCTGAAAAAAATTCCTTGAAGCTTGAAATAGTTTTATTTGATATTTTATTCTGTTGTCAACCACACTGAGATTTTTTTGCTTTAAAATATAAAGTGGTATAGAAATGAAATGAATAATAATAATAAATTTCATAAAAGAAAAATAGTGCCTAAATATTCCATCATGGTGCTAGGTTTAAGGTGCCATTTGGCAATTAGCTTATACAGTGGTACCTTGGGTTACAAACACCTCAGGTTACAGACTCCGGTAACCCGGAAGTAGTATCTTGGGTTAAGAACGTTACCTCAGGATGAGAACAGAAATTGTGCAGCAGTGGGAGGCCCCATTAGCTAAAGTGGTACCTCAGGTTAAGAATGGTTTCAGGTTAAGAATGGACCTCCAGAACGAATTTAGTTTGTAACCAGAGGTACCACTGTATATCTGAGTTTCTAACACTGTGCCAAACCAATAAAGAACAGCAAGCGTCAGAACACCACTTGCCACCTACAGTCCCAGCTTAAATAATAGCAATAATTAATAATAATTTTATTATTTACTGTATACCCCGCCCATTTGGCTTTGTTTCCCCAGCCGCTCTGGGCGGCTTACATAAAAATGGTAAAACATTAGACATTAAAAATCACTCCCATGTATGTTGGTGGTACTGCCTTGTATGTAAGCAGGGTGTGGGGGTCTCCTCACAAAAAATACGTATGTGTGAGCCAGGGCAAAGTTTCTATAAAAGGAAGAAGAGCTCTAGCTCAGTGACAGAGCACATCCTTTGCAGGCACAAAGACCCCAGGCCCATCCCTAGCATTTGCAGGTTGGGAAAAGATCCCTGGCTCAAACCCTGGGGAGCTGCTGCCAGTCAGTGTAGACAGTCCTGTGCCAGATGGAGCCATGGTCTGACTCTGTATAAGGCAGCTTCCTCTATTCCATGTATCAACCATCTGGAAGAAGGCATTTCCCTCCTGTGGGTCTCAGACGCTGGATCGTCCTTGCTTACAAACAGCCTTGATCTAAAACAACTACAGGCCACGTAAGAAAAAACAGGGACCAGACCCAGCAGTAAACCCAAATGCCGATTCTATCCGCCTATCCACTCTGGCAACATCATTAAAAAAAATAATCGAGAAGGACTGCAGCTAGGTGGGAGAGCTCATGCTTTGCATGCCACCCCCAGCATCTGCAGGTAGAACTGGGGGGAAAGGCTCCTGCTCCAAGAGCTGCATGGAGCAGTTGTCTGATTTGTCTGATGCTCCTGATGATGTGGCCTTGACTCCACACAAGCTCCCCCTCCCACCCAAAATCAATCTGTTAAATCCCATCCAGACTGCCTTTTGTCCCACATTTCTAGGCACAGGTCCAGGCTTTAAAACTCAGTGTCCAAGTGGTGGGGTTTTTGTTTTTGTTTTGTCCTGGCACTTTCCCGAGGAAAACCCACATGTTACTGCTGAATCAGAGCAAAGGGCAATTGGGTTTTCCGCAGACCTGTGCCGGAAAAGCGTGGCACAAAAGAAAGTCTGGATGAGCCACTGACTTGCTTCAGATTTGGGGAGTAAGCTCGCCGTCTGCCTCTGTCCTTTAAAAGTTCACCCTTTTTTAGCAGTAATATCAGCGCTTACATTACATTGGCACCCTCTGACCAGTCACATGTGCTCCCTTGTGGTTCTTCTAACAACTACATAAGGTAGACATGGGTTTTTATCTCCAGAATGCAGATGGATGAGCTCTTGGCAGGCGTAAGGTTCAAACTGGGGACATCTTGACTTTGTAGCTCAGTCTCTTAGTATTGCCAAGTATTTCTCCAGATCAGGATATATTAGTGTGTTTGAACTCCTGCTTATCAAGTCTCTTTTGGATCTCAGCGACCCATCTCTGAAAACAAATCATAAATAGCAGTCTGCCTTATTACATGACTGTTGTAAGGATAAATGTGGGTTGCGTAGCTAAAAACAGCTTTAGGAATGACTAATAATATTGACATTTCCAGCCTCTTTGGCACTGCCTTACATATTTGTGGGTTTGTTCGAACACTAAGCAACCTCTTGGCAACGTTAACTCTTTCTGTGATTCTGGGAAACCTGCAGAGGTCACGGTTGGACCTTTGAAAAGGTTCCTTCTGCCCTGAGGTCCTTTTTATTTCCCAGGTGCACACACTGAGAGAAAACAGCCCTAGCATGCTCTCAACCATTTGCTCTCCTTTCTTCCCACCTCACAGACTTTGAGGGAATGGACCTGCCCCTAGAGGACCCTGCAGCAGCCCAGCCTCAACGGGAGCTTCCGCAGCCGCTTCCACCAGCCCACGTGTGTGAGCTGCGCACTGCGGTGTCGTGCTTTGCCGAGGAGACCGTCTCGCTGCTCTCGGTCAACGGCCTGCTAAGCCACTCCCTGCTCAGAACAGGAGGCAATGCTGGGCCTCAGCAAAGGGAGCCAGGGGGCTCCTCCAGCACGGCCCGGCGCAAGCGGGAATTCACCCCGGACGACAAGAAGGATGACGGCTACTGGGACAAGAGGAAGAAGAACAACGAGGCGGCCAAGCGCTCTCGGGAGAAGCGGCGGGTCAGCGACCTAGCGCTGGAGGGCCGGGTGCTGGCGCTGCTGGAGGAGAACGCCCGCCTCAAGGCGGAGCTCCTGGCCCTCAAGTTCCGCTTCGGCCTGATCCGGGACCCGGCTGAGCCTCACCAGCCCGTGATTGCTCTTGCCACCGAGATGCACCAGCCAACAGCCCCACCCCAACACTACCCTGTGGTTCCTGAAGCACCCCACTACGCTTGCCCTTTCCGCCCAGAGCCAGCCACCAGCTCTGAGGATTCTGGTTTCTCCACGCCAGGCAGTTCCAGCATGGGCAGCCCTGTCTTTTTTGAGGAGCGCGACAGGGCAGAGGAAGGGGGTGCCTACGACGGGCACTGCCTGGTGCCCGACGCCCCAAGCGAGGGAGCTGATGTGGGTCGGGTTGGCCGCTACGAGTCCGGGGAGAGCGTCAAAGGCCTCCCCCACAAGCTGCGCTTCAAAATGGCTGGTGGGGCCGAGGAGATGGGTGGGGAGCAACCTGGATCTTACACGCCATCTCCACCGGTAGGAACCTGGAGGGCCCCAGCTGCACGGGAGGAGCAGGGGAATGTCGCCGGCCCTGTGGGCACAATGGCCTTTGAGAATTGCTGTGAGACGGAGGCTCCCGGCGCCCAGATGCCCGCCCCGCCGGGGCCTGAGTACCAGGCGGAAAACAGCACCTTGCGAAGCCAGCTAGCGTCACTTTCAGCTGAAGTGGCTCAGCTGAAAAAGCTCTTCGCTGAACAGATCCTGATCAAAATGAACTGAACTGGGGGTGGGCGGGGTTCATCTCCTCCTCCCCAATCTCCAGCACTATATAAAAAAAATGGGTATTCTATGTTTGTATAGAATTCGGCCCTGTGTGGTCAGTTTTCATCTGTTTAAATTAATTCAAGCCACAGCAACAGTCCTTTAGAATATGTGTTCCTCATCACCGTGGCCCTGTCTTAGTGACTTGCAAGTTTTCTTACGTTCAGGGAACCTTTATCTTCTATCTGCATGACCTTCTCTTGTCCCCATCCCTTGTGCATTTCGGAAGATTCTGGGACGTGTTTTTAGGTGACGAACACTCAGCTTTTGGGCAGCAAATGCCCACTGTGTGTTGAGGAAGTTCGTGGGCTGGGGGCATGACAATCTGTCCTTCCAAGAATTTCATCAGCCATTGCCTGTCTTTTCATTTGAGGGACCTCAATAAGCTTCCAGGGTTCTGGAGAACAGAGTTTGGGAGACACTGTACTGTTCAAGCATGAGAGCGACCACCCAAATGCATCTGAACTACTCTTGACTCCCTGGAAAACAGCTAGTTGTTTCCTCAACCACAATGGAGGTCCCTTCTGGACCACACACTTCAAAAGAATCCTGGGAACCGGAAAAGGGTTGGACTGTTAAACCACTTGGGGAATTGTAGATCTGTTTTAAGTGATTAGTGCATCCCTGTTTGGTGGTGGTGGTTGTTCTTGCTAGGCTGGGAAACTGAAGTAGAACAGGTGAGTGCCCAGATGTCAGTGGGAGTTGATGTCCCTTTCAGAAACTGTCAGGCCAAGAACCTGACCTGGTGAACGAATGAGAGGAAATGGACTGAAGGCCATTTGAATGGGACAGCAATTCCATTCCTGGTTCCTTTCCTGCCTCTTTCATTGCCCTGCCTAGTGCTGCCTGGAAGCCAAACCCTCTGACTGTGGACACTTTGCGATGGAGGACAGGCACTTTGCACATGCTTAAAACAACTCTCCTTTTGATTCTTTGATCATGCTTCAGTGTGGAACCTCGCCACTGAGAACGTTCAGATTTTGGTTGATTTTGACCGTCTACTTTTTAAACAAATCATTTTGGTGATTTAAATAAATCTGTGTATTGCCATGATCTAATAATGAGCTCGTTTTTTTGAGAAAAAATGCATCTTTAAATAATAAACAAAAGTTACCACATAGTTGTAGAAGGGCAGACTGTTTTGCTTTTTCATTCCTTGTCACAGCAAACGCCAGAATCAGGAGAGGCTCCTGAAATAAACACAGCAGGAAATAAGCATAAGAACTCGTGGCCTTCCTGAGGCCTATTAGGCCCTGTCAATTAACCTAAATATTTCCCTCAGTATTCTGAAAAAGTAATATTCAGAAGTGGGGGGGGAGGGGTGCGCGCTCAGACACGGAGCTTTAAATCACGGACAGTGCCTGGAAAGAACAGCAGAAAGGTGAATGGAGATAAGTACCGTACTTCCATTTTTTGTTCTTAAATTCCACACAAGTAGCAGGGAATGCCTAGCGCATGGAAATTGCGGCCCAGCTTTCTCCCTGTCCTGTTTCCTGCTTTGCCCTCGAGTGTTTGTGTAGGAAGTACTGAAAAATGGGATCTCCCAGCTGCAGAGTAAATTTCCTCTGATCACGCTGCTACATACACAGGCCAAGTTTGCATTAGAGGAGTGCCAACTGGATTTTCTGCTTTTGGGGTCAAACTGGATGTGACTTCAAGCACATTTTAAAATCATTGCTTGCAGCTGGCCCAGCCCCAGGTTAACCCTTTCCCTCCCGTGCCATTCCCCCCAGTAATAATTTGCTATACACACAGTCTGTTTTGCCCTAAATTAATAAACCAAGATCAGGAAAAATAGCTTCTTTGGGGGGGGGGCAGTGGAAAGATGGTGGGGGGGGGGATATGCCCACTCCCTTCAACCAATCCAAGTAAAAGGTATGGCATAGGCAAGATCCTGGGCAAGAAGAATGGGCAGGTGCATTAAAGACCACCACCAGCCTCCACAGGTGGTAGTGGCCCGAGACCTCGCAAGCTTCTTCTACTTCATCTTCATCATCATCATCAGTTTCATTTCTATACCATTTTAAAGGGGGGGGGGAAATCTCAAAGCGGTTTACAACCTAAATTAAAACATCAAATAGAACAATGCAGAATAAAACATTACAGGGGTGGGAATGAAAATTATACATACAAAGCAACACAATTAACAGGAAATTCAAATATTATCCTAAAGATTTCGACATAAAACATTAGCAAAGGAGGTCAACCGCAGAATACAGTGGTACCTCAGGTTACAGACACTTCAGGTTACAGACTCCGCTAACCCAGAAATAGTACCTCGGGTTAAGAACTTTGCTTCAGGATGAGAACAGAAATTGCGGCGGCAGCGGGAGGCCCCATTAGCTAAAGTGGTACCTCAGGTTAAGAACAGTTTCAGGTTAAGAACGGACCTCCAGACCAAGTTAAGTTCTTAACCCAAGGTACCACTGTACACATTTAGCAGAGCAAAGTTACCGTACTTTCCCCCACCCCGTGTATAACACACCCACTATTTTGGGGGACTCCAGTTTAAGAAAATGGGCCAGAGTTGTGGAGCTTTTTTGGGGGGAGTTTGGCCCAAAGTTGTTGAGCTTTTTGTGGAGGGGACTGAATGCAGTAAATCACTAACCCGGCGGTTACAATTACATGCACCGCTTGCTGGACTCTATTAAAGTTGATTACTTTAGTCAGAGAAAAGCAAAAATCAATATAACGGGTGACACCTGTTCACTTCTCCACCAATTCCTTTTTAAAATACACATTAATGTTCTGGTATATTGATATACTGTTGCCTCCCAAAGTAGGAAAGCACATATTCAGGCATAGAATTGGCTCCAGTTCTAAAACAGGGGTTAGGAACAGGATCTGACCAGCACACCTCCCAGCACTCATCAGATGAAAATAGAGACATTTCTCACTCCCGCACAACTTACCACGCTCGACCCGGTATTTTTTGTTCCCACCCAGCACTCCTGCAGAGCATCTCCTATCGGAAGGAGGGCAAAAGCCCCCACGGCTACACCTCCTCCACCATCCTGAGAAAATCCCTTAATCCCGATTTGATTTGATTTTTGCTAGAGTTGGAAAAAGAAAAACACACACCAAGAATTTGTTTGTTTTAATCAAGATTCCTTGGGCTCCACTCCCCCTTTCTTCATGCCCAGTGCGACTCTGTCCTTCGTCTATGCAGTTGTACCTCGGCTCCTGAACGCCTTGAGAGTCAAGTTACCAGATTTGATTTTATTTTTCAAAAAATTTTATTGGTTTTCACAACATTATAAACAAGCAAACACATAAACAATCATAAATCATAGCCTTATTAAAAATTACACTTATTAACGTTATTAAGTGACTTCCTCGCTTCCCCTTGGTTGAATTTCATTGCATGTCCTTTTAACGGTTTTCCAAATCGTAGTTCTTAAAATAATTTAACTTAGACATTAACATCCTTAGATCTTCACATTATGAAATTAAACATATTAAGGTTTTTTTCAATGAATCCGGGGACACTTTTCAACTTCAGTAGGAATGATAGGATTTTGTCAGGGGGCAGATTTGTAAATCGGGAACTGTCCCCAGGAAATGGGGACGTCTGGTAACCTTAGTCAAACATTCTTGTTCCCAAACGATCAAAAACCAGAAGTGAGTGTTCCAGTTTTCGAACGTTCCTTTGGAAGCCGAATGTCTGACAGGGCTTCCACGGCTTCGGATTGGCTGCAGGAGCTTTGGTTTCCGAACGTTTTGGAAGTTGAATGGAAGGTACCACTGTACCTCAGAGAAAGTGTGTCACACGGGCTCAGTGGCTGCAGCCTCTCTCCCTCCTCACCTGCTCTCCAGCAGCCGCTACGAGCTGCCCAAGAGATGAGACTGGCAGTGGCAGACATGGGGTGTTTCCTTGCAGTCGCCACTGCTACCACTGCCATCGCTTGGGGCAAGCGCTGGCTAATGAGCCACCCTGAGCTCAGAGCAGGCGGCCTTGGCAGGGGAAATAGGGACATTCTGGGATCAAATCAGAAGCCGAGACAGTTTCATAATTCCGGGACTGTCCCTGGAAAATCGAGATACTTAAAGAGTCTGGACCAGTGGGCCGGAGTCCGAGTCCTGCACCCTCACTGGGCCCCCTGACAGGAGGGCAGAACCTCCCACCTGCCGATCATCTGCTGTCTAATGACACAAAAACCCTACCTTATAAGTGAGGTTGAAGCCATGCCCACAGAGGAACCCCCCCTTTAGAATTATGAGTTGTTTGCTTGACTCTCTGCCCCGAATCCATAGTTGACCTGATCCAGTGAAGCAAAATGGATCCCATGGACACATTTCTTACAGTTGCCCAAGTCTGTGTGCATCTAACCCCAGTCAGAAAATTTGTGATATCATGGATTATCTGTTCAGGAGGAGTAGCAGAGATCCAGCTTTGGAAACACATTGCTTGCTTGTTCCCTCCACACACCCAGTTTCTAGTTGCTCAGACCAGCAAGCAAGCTGGAAGTCTGTATATGGATCACGGTTAAAGATCTGTCTTGTGGTACTGTTATGTACTGAGTTGAATAGGATCCAAACTGCAGCAGTCTGATTGGTCCTAGAACAATAGGATCCAAAATGCAGCAGTCTGATTGGTCCTAGAACAATAGGATTCAGAATGCAGCAGTCTGATTGGTCCTAGAACAATGCAGCAGTATGAATTAGCCAATCACGTGCAGCCCATTGTGTTAAATAATGTATATAAAGCAGATACTTTGAGGGGACTTCCATTCCTCCTCACCACTATGAGCTGAATAAAGAGCATGAAATCACTTTGCGACTCTGAGTATATTTCAGGTACCCTGTTGCTGTGAAGAGATCCTTGGGGTCATCACTCTGCAGGTCTCTTCGTTGAGCAGATCTGGGAGGTTGTGCGCAGGCTAAATATTCACCTGAAATCCCACAGGTCACATATTCAAGGCCCACCACCTGTAGGCTTCAGCCCTGATGCATGCAGGGAAACTCCAATGTATTACCCATTAGTGCCAGAGAAGTGGAGTTAGTTATTTGGCAACGTTAGTGTCAGAGAAGGGGTCAGAGAATAGGAACGCCCAACCCTATCAACAAAGAATTAGGGAGGAAGCCCCACTGTGCAAGCATAGGCTTTATTTATCACTGTCTGCTATTCTGAAAAATAGAAAAGTCAGGTACAACAGCAGACAAACCTGCAACTTTCCTTCATGATGGATTGCAGTGCTGGCAAATCCTTTAGGCACCAGAAGCTGGAGCCTTGCTGGACCCACACCCAAGCCTTCTAAGGAGGGCACATGATCCTCTTCCATTTGCCAAGTACGAGGCAAAATGAAAGGTGCACAGAGAAAATTGGCATCTACTGCAACAGAAGCTGCTAAAAGACCACTTTAGGGATTCTGGGTGGGGAAACCGGCCTGAGACTCCCTTTACCAAACTAGTTGCTGACTAGTTTACAGAAAGGGTGCTGCCATGAGAATTTCCAGCAGAGGGCACAGGAGTCAGCAAACATTGACTGCTTCACAGATCTTTTCTTTATAAGGTTGGGAAATGTGGCAGTTCCTGGTTCTGTAAGATCAGAAGCCTGCAGCCCAATATTTGCCTGTTTGTTTCAAACCTGTATGTGAAGCTCAAGCCCCACCTTTTGCAGGAAGCCCCTTTGACACACAACCCGCTCATTCCCATGCCCTTCTGTAACACAGCCTGTAACGAGGCACTTTGCAAATAAAACAACGGCATATAGCTTCGCTGCTTTACCCCTCCCCCCCGCTTCCCCTGTGGAAAATTTACGTATTTTTCGCTCTATAACACGCACACGACCATAACACGCACGTAGTTTTTAGAGGAGGAAAACAAGAAAAAAAATATTCTAAACGAAACAGTGGATGTATGATTTTTTGTGGTTCATGCTGTGGCCACAGACATGTGATCTGACAGTGAGTTTGGAGTAGCCCAATGCAAAAATCCTGAGGATCCATGTGGATCCATGCTTTGTAACCACGTTTTTGCACCACTGTGGCCCCAGGCAACAGTGGGTGCGTGGTTTTTTTGGTGCAAGATGTAGCCATGGACATGCTATGTGATCTGATGGTGAATTTGGGGTGACCCAATGCAAAAATCCTGAGGATCCATGTGGACCCGTGTTTTGTAACCACGTTTTAAGTGGGGAGGGAAGGAAAAGCACTCAAGGGACAAGGAGCACGCATGGGGTGGGTGGAGAAGGATGCTGCTAATAATGAAGAAGAGGGGTATAAGGGGAGAAGAAGCGCGTGTGGGGTGGGTGGAGAAGGATGCTGCTAATAATGCAGGCGAGGGGTTTAAGGGGAGAAGGCTCCTCTCCTCTCCCACTTTGCTCCTTTAAAGCAAGCAGGGGTTGGACTAAATGACCCTTGTGGTCCCAACTAAGATTCTATGATTTGTGGTTTGCTAGCCTGCAGTATGTAATAGCTGAAGAGTGATGGCGGATAGGGAAACTTCATTACAAGATACCCCACAAACCCCTATTTGTTTCCCCAAATTACTAGTGGCAAGGGGGGCCTTTGCAGGTGTCAAGTGGGGTTGGGGTGTGTGTGTGCAAGGGCACTGTGCTGCCCATGAGCGCTTTGTTTGGGATCCCAAATCTGGGATGTTCCTCTCTTCCTTGAATTTTCAGCTTCCATTTAAAGAGAAAGGAAGTGCTGGAAGTGCGAGGAGGCAGAGGGTACATTGATACATTTATGGTGGGGTTGCGGAAAAGTTAAAAAATTCATGAGGAAATAAAAAAGATGCTCAGAATTAATTTAGAGGAAAAACCAGAGGCATATTTCTTGAGTATAATAGGTAAAGATAGGAAATTATTATTCTTATACGCGACAGCCGCAGCAAGGCTACTCCTTGCACAAAACTGGAAAGGGAAATATATACCCACAAAGGATGACTGGATAAATAAACTAACTGAATTTATAGAATGGGCAAGAGTAACTGCAGTAATAAGGTACCAATCAAACCAGAAAATAAAAATACAGTGGAAATGGTTTGAGGATTATATGTCCAAGTACTGCTCAGAAACTAACATGTTGATGTGTTTGGATTAATGTTTGTAAAGCTGGTTAAAAAAATAAAAAATAGTAAGTTAAAAGAGTTAAGAAATATAAATTTAGATAAAAATTGCAATGTGAAATATTATAATATATAGGAGGGTGGGAGACGGTGGAGGGAAGTCACAAGGGTGTTTTAATGTCTGTAATTTAGGGTGGTAGGGTAATATGGATTTTGTTTCGTGTCTATGTGTTTGTAAATAAAAAAAGAAAGAAAACAAATTATTCAGCCTATTTACTAACAAAATTATACAGACGAAATGAGCAAGCAGTGTTCTGCTCAGCTGATCAGTCAGAAGTCAAGCCTTCCTCGGCCCTCAGAGCTCTTTCCTGCCACTGAATACAAAGGCATTAGTCTGATTGACAAGCAAGGAAGGGACTTCCTGTTTCATTTTCCTCCAGGGCCTGATCCATTATTTAGGCAGGCTGTGACGGCAGATTGGAAGGTGCCAAAAAGAAGCCAGTGATCAAATATTTCATTCATGATTGCATTTTCGCACCATGTGAGCCACCGTTTGGATTTTCTAGCTCAGGCACCCAAACCTATTGGTCTGCCATTTCCTTGTGCTGACCAATGAAGAAAAGAGTACCATATCTTCATTTCCCTTCTATTTCTTTGAAAATTATAGCAGCCATTTTGCTCTAATTGGCTAGGGTGGCATTTGTTTTCCTGCTTGTAGGGATGGGCACTAATCTCCCTGGCAGGGCTCACTGCATTTATTTTTCCAGCTACAAAAGTGCCTGGTGGACATTTTATGATTGAGCACGATTTCACGGGTGCTTTATTTAAAACGAACCTTTGTTTACAGTATTTAATACATTTAAAGCTGCCACCCTACACATACCTACCTGCATGTAAATCCCATCGAGCTCAATGAAAATTACTTCTGAGTAATCAAGCAGAAGCGCAGGGCTGTTTTACATATAACTTTATACAGTGGAACGGTTTTTGAACATTCAAAAACCGAAGCATGCATTTCCAGAAGCATTTACATACGGAAAACTCAATATGGAAGCCGCGTGGCACGTTTGGCTTCTGAAAGGTGTTTGAAAACTGAAGCAATTACTTCCGGGTTTTCAGCTTTTGAAAACCAAAGCAGTTACTTCCAGGTTTTTGGTGTTCGAAAACCAAAACGTTTGACTTCCGAGATGTTCAAAAACTGAGGTACCACTGTACACATTAGCCTACTAGTATTTAGGGTTTTGCTGGTTTGCTGGTATACATCACTTCCATTCTGGCTCCTTCTTTATTTTTATATTAAATTTATGTTTAAATTTATTTATAAATAATAATAATTATTATTATTACTAAATTTAAAATAAAATAGAGTTATGTAATGGATGGATATGGATGCACTGGGAATTATTCTTGCTGGTGCTCACCCATTCCCCCACCCAGCAAATAAAAGAGCTACATGAGCACTCCTTTGATTCAGAGGCACAAGAAAATAGCACTCTGCTAATAATACTTTTAGGGACGCAGGTGGCGCTGTGGGTTAAAGCCTCAGCGCCTAGGACTTGCCGATCGAAAGGTCGGCGGTTCGAATCCCTGCGGTGGGGTGCGCTCCTGCTGCTCGGTCCCAGCGCCTGCCAACCTAGCAGTTCGAAAGCGCCTCCGGGTGCAAGTAGATAAATAGGGACCGCTTACCAGCGGGAAGGTAAACGGCGTTTCCGTGTGCGGCTCTGGCTCGCCAGAGCAGCGATGTCACGCTGGCCACGTGATCCGGAAGTGTCTCCGGACAGCGCTGGCCCCTGGCCTCTTGAGTGAGATGGGCGCACAACCCCAGAGTCTGTCAAGACTGGCCTGTACGGGCAGGGGTACCTTTACCTTTTACCTTTAATAATACTTTTAAAAGACTTTTTATGTCACCAAATGTCAGTGTGCCTTGTGTTAATGATGCTGCAATCACTATATGATACATGCCATTTAAAATGTGGTGGGTTATTTGGGAGGAGGGTATTGTTTTTATTTTGATGATGTATTTTGTAGTTTTCTATTTTGATTTTATTCTGTGAACTGCCCTGAGACCTCCGGATATAGGGCAGTATATAAATTCAATTAATCATCATCATCACCATGGGTAGGCAAACTAAGGCCCGGGGGCCAGATCCGGCCCAATCGCCTTCTAAATCTGGCCCACGGACCGTCAGGTAATCAGCATGTTTTTACATGAGTAGAATGTGTGCTTTTATTTAAAATGCATCTTTGGGTTATTTGTGGGGCATAGGAATTCATTCATTCCCCCCCCCCCAAATATAGTCCCCACAAGGTCTGAGGGACAGTGAACCGGCCCCCTGCTGAAAAAGTTTGCTGACCCTTGTCTTCCTCCTCACCCAACCATATTCCACACAGCAGATCCACTAGTTGGGCAGTTGGGTGACCGAAATATTGTAGTTATCTTGGGTAAAGATGGCAGATGGCAACAAAAAAGGGCCCCTCCCGACTAGGGCTCTTCTTTGGGTGTATTCTGCAACTACTCACTGATGAGTAGTTGCCTTCTGCCTGCGCAACTGGGCTTCTTCCTCTCCCCTGAAATTGGTGTAAGAGGAGAAGAGGAGGGATTTTTCCATCTGGTAAGCTGCAGTGCTTGTCTGTCCTGTCCCCCCAACAGCCATTCAGAATCTGCATTGTCCCACCTGAAGGTGTTTCTCTCAATCATATAAAGTGTGGTGGAAAATGGCTTTTAAGATGAGCTATGAAACGTCACCACAACAAATGCCCTTGTAACTCTTCCCACTTTCTCTCTCTGGTTTTTGCGATTAAATAGGTCCAAGGTTAGGGACCAGTCTGAAATGATGGTCCAATGCAATAATGAATACTTCCTCAATTAGTAATTCAGGACTGATTTTTCACATCGAAACGGGAGAAATTCCAGCTTATAGAAGGAAAGGGGAAGGTGCAATGGTCAATGAATGAAAGGAGAAGTGCTGGGACTCACCTCTTCTTCCCGGGGTGAAGAAGTAATAACATTTAGTGAATTAATGGAGAGATACCAGGGTTCTCGTATTACTATGTTAGTCACTTTCCCTACAAGTTTTCCAACTATTTCACAGACATTATCTCTGAAATCTTTCACAACCACCATGGGAAGTATGACTGGTTAACCGCCACAGTGATTCCATGTTAAGAGTAGCAACCCAGTTCAGTGTTTGACAAAGAATGAAGAGGCCCAGATTCAAAACCAGTGTGTCTTAGTGGTTAGAGTGCTGGATTAGGACTGGCCCAGTCACAATCTCTCAGCCTAACCTCAAGTGTGCACATGCCCTCGCGTCTTGAGCGAAGGTTGGCTAAATATTGTTATCTAATAAAGCGCACGCTCAAGGAACTCCCATCTCTACCAAACTGTAGACATAGAGTTTCATGGACAATTCATATACGTGTGTGTGTTATTTGTGCATGCATGTGTACACATTTTCAGTGAGAACATTTCCAAAACTGTGGAGATCTCTTGTCCCCTGAGCAGGTAGAAGGCGCCCAGAGGAAGAGCGAGGACTCCTCCAGAGACACAGCCAACCTGAAGTTTATTCCCAGCATTTGAGGTGTAGCACAGCAGACATCAAACCTATGCTAACAATGGCAGGTGACGTTAGGGAGGAGCTCCTGCAGATGTAAATGAGAAATAGAGCTGTCATCAGAATACTGCTGACAACGTACTCCGAACCTCCGGATAACCGCACCCAGCGGTTTCATGTAAATGTTAAACAACGTGGGGGATAGGATTGAGCCCTGCAGAACCCCCCATTGAAGGTTCCATGGGACTGAAAAGCATTCCTCAAGCAACACCCCCTGGGAACAACCATCCAAGTAGGACGGGAACCACCACAAAGCGGTGCCACCCACCTCTAGTTCACGGTCGCTCCAGAAGGATAACATGGTGGATGGTATTGAAAGCTGCTAAGAGGTTGAGAAGAATTAACAGGGACATGTTTCCCATGTCTCTCTTGTTATGTACTGAGTTGAATAGGATCCAAAATGCAGCAGCCTGATTGGTCCTAGAACAATAGGATTCAGAACGCAGCAGTCTGATTGGTCCTAGAACAATGCAGCAGTATGATTGGTTGGCAGGAACCACCCAATCATGCTCCAGATAGAAGTGAATCCACAACCAGATTGGTTTACAGTAGAATTCCGGAATTAGCCAATCATGTGCAGCCCATTGTGTAAATAATGTATATAAAGCAGATACCTTGAGGGGACTTTCATTCATTCCTCCTCACCACTATGAGCGGAATAAAGAGCATGAAATCACTTTGTGACTCTGAGTATATTTCATCTCTCTTGACAGAGGTCATCATATCAGAGCAGTTTCTGTGCCAAAACCAGGCCTAAACCCCAATCGAAATGGATCCAGAAAATCAGTTTGAAATATACTCAGAGTCGAGAGTGAATTTCATGCTCTTTATTCAGCTCATAGTGGTGAGGAGGAATGAAAGTTTCCCCAAAATATCTGCTTTATATACATTACACAATGGGCTGCACGTGATTGGCTAATTCCGGGATTCTCCTGTAGGCCAATCAGATTGTGGATTCACTTCCATCTGGAGCTGGATTGGCTGGCTCCTGCAGACCAATCATACTGCTACATTGTTCTAGGACCAATCAGACTGCTGCATTTTGGATCCTATTCAACTCAGTACATAACACAGTTTCTCCCAAAAGCGCATGGATCTGGTCTGCAACCACTCACTCCAGAACCTTGCCCGGGAAAGGGAGATTAGTAACTGGCCGGTAGTTAAATTAGGTTTTCTGAATCCATGGATGGTTTCTTAAGGAGTGGTTTTACCATTGCTTCCTTCAACAGGCAGGGGTCACCCCCTCTTGTGAAGAGGCATTGATCAGCTCCCTGGCCCAACCAGGGGCTCCCTCCCTGCTGGTTTTTACCAGCCAAGAGGGGCAAGAGTCCAGGGTGCAAGCAGTTTCCCTGACTGATCTGAGCACCTTGTCCTCAAGCCTTACCAACTGAAACTTAGCCAACGCAACAGGACTAGACTGTGCTCTGGTCACCCCATGAGATTCATCTGCTATAACAGTACAGTCATACCTCGGGTTACAGGCGCTTCAGGTTGTGTTTTTTCAGGTTATGGACTGGTAACTTCCGGGTTTTGGCGGTCACGCATGCACAGAAGCACTGAATTGCAACCCACGTGTGTACAGACATGGCGCTGCGGGTTGCGAATGCTGCGGGTTGCAAACGTGCCTCCCGCATGGATCACATTTGCAACCCAAGCGTCCACTGTAGAGTCAAGGTCTTGGTGGATGCAAGCAATTTTATCCTCAAAATATTTTGCAAACAAATCACAGCGAACTACCGTCGGTTCTACCACCTGCTTTGGGTCAGCCTCTAAAAGGCCCCCAAAACCTGGAAAAGCTCTGCTGGACAACATAATGAGGATGCAATGGAGACAGCCAAGTATGCCTTCACTGGCACTGGCTAGGCTTGCTAATAAGCCCTTACCAGTGTTTGGTTGCATTCATTCGGATCTTTCCTCCATTTGTGAGGAAAGCCAGGATGGCAGAGGAGCTGGAGCACTGAACTCAGGGGACTCGGGTTCAAATCCCACGTGGTGTCCGATCTTAGGCCTAATCTACTCCTCGAGAGTTGTTGTCAGGATGAAATGGAAGAAGAGGATCATGCATACCTCCTTGTGCTGCTGAAAAATGGTAGAAAAATAAAATGAGTAAAGAAGGCGGCCCAAGGGCATACGCAGAGTGCACCTCTCTCTGCACCGAAGAATTACAGAGCTCTTCGCACACAAATAGGGATTCGTTCCCCCCCCCCAAAAAAACCCCAGAGCCAGGGCGGTTTTGCATGGGAAAATCCTCGGAGCAAGGCGGCCCTTTAGTCTTTCGCTTGCTCGCCGATGGGGCTGCACCCGCCTTCGGCCACCCGGCCGCGCATCTTCCGCGAGGGCCGCCCGCAGGCGGGCTTCGTCCGGCCCTTCCGCCCCCCGCCGCAGCGCCGGCGCCTCCCGCGTGGCTCTGCTCGTCGGGCTCCGGCCCAGCCTCTCTCTCTCGCTCGCTGGCTGCCCCCGCCCCGCTTCCCTTCCTCCCTGCCTTCCCTTCCCCCGTTTTGTTTTGTGCGGCGACTCCGGGAGCGTGACGGAGGAGGCGCTCAGAGCAGCGCTTATGCAACCGGCTGACCTACTAACACACATTCGCCGGGCGAAGGAAGGAGGGCGGCGGCGGCGCTGGGCGAGGAGGCAGGCGCTTGGCGGGGCGAGAGGAGCGCGACGGATCCCTGGACGCGGCCGCTTCTTCCCAAAGAGGTACCGGGGCTCGGGGCGCGTCTGCGATTGCGGGATCCGGGGCGCGGAGCTCCCGCCCCTCCCCCGGCCAGGGCGGCGGCGGCTCCTGGGTCTCTGCTCGCCGGGCAGAGAGAGAGAGAGAGAGAGAGAGAGAGAGAGAGAGAGTCGCGGCGGGTGCATGTGCGTGCGCGCTTTGTTTGTGGGAACGGTGTCTTGCGTGCAGCGAGCATGTGCAGCTTTGTTTTGGGGGCTGCGTTTTTGTGCGTATGTGCCCGGCAGCCCGCCCGCTCCCTGCTCAAAGCAAAGCAAAGCAAA
Source organism: Podarcis gaigeae (assembly GCF_964106915.1). Taxonomy (NCBI): domain Eukaryota; kingdom Metazoa; phylum Chordata; class Lepidosauria; order Squamata; family Lacertidae; genus Podarcis; species Podarcis gaigeae. The sequence goes on from NC_139694.1 coordinate 35,028,457, forward strand.
AGCTCGCGGGGACGCACAATGCAGCCGGAGAAGTTCTCCTGCACAGCCATTCGCGTTCTTGGTGTGAAGTGGAGCCGCGCGCGGCGCGGGGAAGAACCGCTTGCGCGCAACTCCCCCGGCTGGACTGTGCGCACACGCGCGCCCCGGCTCGCGCGCGGAGCAACACTAGCAAGCCTGCGAGTGGGCCTTCTCTCCTGCCCAGCCTGACCTACTTTTTTGGGGGGGGGGGAGGGCGTGAGGGTTTTGTGTGTCTGTGCGATGCAGCCAAGAACCCTTTGACATGAAAGAAATGAGACTGGGGGAAGCTTGCTTTCGGGAGAAGATCGGTTTATCACCAGAGCCGGGAAGACGTCGTGGTGTGTTTTTGCTTGTTGCTGCTGTTCCAGTAAAATAATTTGGGCATTCTGATGCACACGGGTTAAACTTGCACGGGTTTGTTTGCAGCTGAGCTTCCCGCCTCAGAATATAGTGGAGTGCCTCTGAGCATGTGCAGGGTCGCTGTGCCACACTGTTGAGGAAGCATAGACCGATGCATGGCACCCGCGTGAAAGTGGGAGGGAAGAAGCTGGGTAAGGCGTGTCTAGCTGAAGAGAGTCACTTCCAAACAAGCTAGCGCGCTCTCGCTCTCTCTCTCTCCAAATGAAGTCCTCTACCTGACCACAGGAATGTGGGTAAGGAAGTGTGTAATCTGGCGACTGGTTAACGCAGCACAGTCAATTTCTCTCCCGAACCCCCCCTCCAGTATTTAAAATTGCCACTTGCACAACTCTATACCCACACAAACAAAACCTTGCACCCTCTGTTCTGCAGGGGTTGGGCAGAAAGAAGGTTGGTTGACCGATCCCCTGGCCAAATGATGGGACAGCGACTTGTCCTTACTTGTTACATAGATTATTGGCAAGAATAAGGAACTAGGTGATCTAGAAGTGCGCTCCTCATCTCCTAACACAGATCACTTATGGCTTAACTGCAAGGTGATATTGAGCACGCTCTCTTGCTTTCTAAACTTAAAAATACAAAAGTGGACTCCAGGGATTTTAGTTAAAGAGAGAAAACCACACAGGGCTGATTACCTCTTCGTTGTCATCTGTGTATACTCTGCTAAAATTAAATTTCTGCATCAAGGTAAATCTAGATTCTGCACTGGGGGAATTCTGCATCCTAGAGGATTGTTGAAAGTACATAACTCAAGTAAACCTCTAACATCCTGGACTAAATACTGTTCAAAAGGCAGCATATCAGCTTTTGAGTTACACAACATGTTGCTTAGTCTAGATGGTGATTTCCCTTCCTTTCAAAAAGAGGGAAGAATATGTTTCTGTTCATCTTCTCCACAAGTAGAAGTATTATTTCCTTTTAAAACACTTTCTTAACTATCCAGTCACAGGAAGAGTTGTGTGTAACTCAAAAGCTCACACGTTGCATTAGAAGCACTGATTGTGTAACGGACAGTATTTCTCTGATTGTGATCTTTGCTCTGCCAGGCTGAGAGGGTCAGCTGATCTTAAAGTACAGCAAATTACTATTAAGAATGCACTCGCAATCCTCTTCCCACACAAAGATAAACACACCGCCTGCAGAAGTGTGTTCATGTGCGTTCACAAGTACAAATGCATAAATATATTTAAGGGTTTGAGATGGGAGTTTGTGGATAGGAATACACAATCACCCTATTTACCCCATCTTAATTAATAGCTACCACCTAGATCCATGCTGTAGCTTATCACCCCCTCCTTTCCTTTAAAGCATGCACTGAAAGTTTATAAAAAGGCCATAGCCATCCTGATTTCATAGAAACACAGAATTATAGAGTTGGGAGGGACCCAGCAGATCAGCTAATTCAGTTCCCAGCAATGCAATAATTTTGAGCATGGCAATATTTGTGGTGTCCCTCCTCCAATGCGCTCAGGACACCCCCACCACAACCACCTTGCTGAGTGTGCATCTGGCCTGAGATCACTCTGTGAGTAGGATTTGACCGAGGTCTTGGCAACCTGCGTCTGCCACTATCCTGCTGAGGGCTCTGTAATCCAGGTCAAGTGAAACCTTGATCACATAACCTGGGTGGAGTTGGCTGGCTAGTTGGTAAGAAGCGCTCAGGGCTGCTGAGTGGAACCTTCAGGTCTCTGGGTGGAGTCACAGTGCAAACAGCATCCGTTGTGTACGTTCCATTTGCAGGATATACAGTGGTACCTCGGGTTACATACGCTTCAGCTTACAGACTCCGCTAACCCAGAAATAGTGCCTCGGGTTAAGAACTTTGCTTCAGGATGAGAACAGAAATTGTGCTCTGGCGACGCGGCGGCAGCGGGAGGCCCCATTAGCTAAAGTGGTGCTTCAGGTTAAGAATAGTTTCAGGTTAAGAACAGACCTTTGGAACGAATTAAGCACTTACCCTGAGGTACCACTGTAAATAGAAATCAAGGCCATTACGCTTCTTTTCTTGTGCTTTGAGGGATTGACAAAGGAATCGGAGAGGTGTTTGAGCAGTGAACAGACTTCTTCAGTCTCTTGTTTCTTGTTCTCCGACCACTAGTCACCACTCCCCTCCCAGAACTCAGACTCGGAGCAAAGCATTCCTGCTCCCATCCTCCTTTACCACACCCTGTGCTGCCCCCCCCCAGTGCCCTAAACATCAAGGCATTGGTTGGTTTCCAGAGCCAAACGCAATTACAGGCATCCTGAGTCATTTCAACAGCTATGCAAAACTTGTAACCCCAGTCGTGGCCAAGAGCTTAGGCTCCTGGGAGGAGATCAGTATGTTCCTTAGCAATGGAAACTCTGGACAAAGTCTAAGCAAGAGAGAGAGAGAGTGTACGTACGTGCTGTTGTGTAGCACGGAATGGCTTGCTTGCTGCCACATGCAAAGCCTCGCCCCAGAGTTGAGCAATCTTTGCTTTAGAAAGCCGTTCTGCACCCTTGAGGAGGCTCAGCAGGCCAAAAACTCTCGCATTCAGAGCAGCAAGGGGGAGGCGTCCGGAGGGAGGTGGGGATGGCAAAGTCAGTTGTGAAATTGGAGAGGTTGGTGGCCAGTCAGCCACAGAGCAGAGCTTGGCTCTGGAGGTTGCCCGTAGGAAGAGTTGCTGTTTCACTGGCCCTGCTTCTGTACGTCTAACAGCAGCTTGAGCTCCAGACACCAGTAAGTGATAAATCACCGCCTGGTGTGGACAGAGCTTTGCCTGCGAATGTTTACAGAGCAAAACTCATTTTAAAAAGCTCAGGAGCTTGTCCAGGCTGCCTTTCTCTTGCCCCCTGCTTATTGGGCAACCCACACCTTCTCCTGCACGGGCTGGAGCTGGTGGCAGTTGTGGCCCATCACTTCAGGAGAGCCCCAATTGGGCAAGGCCTGGTTGCTGCCGGGGCGACTTGTGTCTGACTCTGCGGCCATTTGCAGGGTGCACCTGCTGCTGAGTGAGCCACCTCTTGTGACAGTCTCTTCCCCTTTGGGGTTCCGCTGTAGGGAGCCTCAAAGCGTGTCTTGACCTACTTAGCCCTAACCACTACCTTTATTTGTTAATCATATTTGCATTGCACCTTTCAGAGGCCCAGAGTGATGTTTGTGTGGTGTGTGTGTGTGTCCTGTTTTAACTCACCATGATCTGATGAAGGCCACTCAACGCCTGGAGGGCAGTGTGAATCCATGCTCCCCAGGCCATGCTCAGTACTTGATCTGTCCGGTGTCTGGGGTGCAAATTAATCATGGCCTAGGAGTGCCACTAGGGTTGCCATACTTCCGGAATTTTCTGGACATAGCCAGTATTCAGCATCTGGGGGGCGAAAATCGCTGAAATGTCCATGAAAATCTGGACACATGGCAGCCCATGTCTCTTTTTTGTGGAGATCAACAACTTTGGCCAAAAAAAAGCTCAGCAAATTTTGTGCCCAGACTTTCTCTTTTATAAATATGGCAACCCTAGGGACAACCTTCTTCACAAGCTTACTCTTTAGCCTGTTTTTCCATCTGCTTTATTTCTATGTGTCAGGCTAGCTAATGGATCTGTGGGTTAAACCACAGAGCCTAGGACTTGCCGATCAGAAGGTCGGCGGTTCGAATCCCCGCAATTGGGTGAGCTCCCGTTGCTCGGTCCCAGCTCCTGCCAACCTAGCAGTTTGAAAGCACGTCAAAGTGCAAGTAGATAAATAGGTACCGCTCCGGCGGGAAGGTAAACAGTGTTTCCATGTGTTGCTCTGGTTCGCCAGAAGCGGCTTAGTCATGCTGGCCACATGACCCGGAAGCTGTATGCCGGCTCCCTCGGCCAATAAAGCGAGATGAGCGCCGCAACCCCAGAGTTGGCCACGACTGGACCTAATGGTCAGGGGTCCCTTTACCTTTACCTAGCTAAGACCCCAGAGCTCTCCCTCCACCGGCCAAAAGTGAAACCCCTAGCTTGATCTTTTCCTGACCCCCCCTCCCTTGTTGATATTAAATAGTGAGGTTTTCTGCTTTACAACATAGTCATCTCCCCCATCCCCACTGCACCGTCCCTGCAGCCCCATATTGTGTGATTGCCGCCTTTGTCTCTGTGCGTTTAACACACTGCCAGATGGGCAAAACATCAACAGGTACATTTCCCCCTATCGCTGTATTTTAAGGTATGGCTGCTAAATTTCTGCTTGCCGTGCTGCTTACATAATGCCTCGGTGTGTGTGTGTGGAGTTGCAATCCTAGCGTGTGTGTTTAGAGATTTGATTATGCAGAATATTGCCTAGTGATGAGGAAGGGAAAGGGGAGGAGGAAGAAGAATTAGAGTGGCTCATCTCCAACCCGGAGAGGAACAGAACATTCCTGCTTGGAAAGTAGACACTGTCATGTAATGTTACATCATTAAGCGGTTGTGGAAAGCCCTGCAGGGAGGGAGCAGAGAGGAGGGGATCTCATTTTGGAAGCTGCTAGTCATAGGGCTAAGCAAAGGGAAGAACCTGCAGAGCAAACAATATCAGTCACCTAAGGAAGAAGACTTGGGAAGGGTTATCTGCCACGGGCAGTCCAAAGTTACTCTGGAAATCTATGACTGAAGACAAGAATGGGGAATGTTGCTCCTGCCCCGGCTTGTCCTGTTTTATGGAGATGAAGTAGGAAAACCTAAGCTGCTGAATTTGTGTTGTGTTGTGCTGCTCTTAAAGGCAGGGCGGTGAGGAAGTCGGTGGCTGACACAGCAGCTGTCAGAGCAGCTTCCCATTCCCTCTGCTTACAATTCCCCCTCTTCGTATCTGCTAACCGAGGATAAGCTTCACGGTGGAAGATGAAGGGCAGATAATTGCTCCTGAACCAGCCTTCTCAGGAAGGCATAAAGTGGTGGCAAAAGGCCATTAAGTAATTAATTCTAGGCCTTAATTGACATGAACAACGAGTAAATCACCGGGCCCGGATGGCATTCATCTGAGAGTTCCCCAGGAACCCAGATATGAAATTGCTGGTTTACCACCAAAAATAGGTAACTTGTCCATAATATCAGCCTCCACGTTTTAGGATTGGAAAGAGACCAATGCAATACCATTTTGTTTTACAAAAGGGATGGGGGTTCTGGGAAACTGCAGGCTGGCTAGTTTAACATGTGTTCCAGGAAACTTGTGAAAAACTAGGACTCGTCCAGGAAAGACAGTCAGACCGTCATATATTCTGAAAGGCCTCAGCTCCTGTGGATCACTAAGATTTGGCATCCCCTTCCCTTCAATTTGGCAATGTAACATTCTGTAAATCTTATCCACACTTTCCCTGAAATTGAATCCTGTACCACTGAATTTGGGAGGCTGCGTTCTAAGTGGTGTGCAAACTTGTTTACTTGTGTGTCTGCATTGTTTACTGCTCCTTCTCTTCACGTTGTGCGTTTTGTCATCTAGTAGAGGAGAAACAAGAGCTCTTTACTTCTGTTCTGATCCAGAATATTTTTCATTGCAAGCCCCCTCTTTCCCTCTGAGCTGGACCATCTCAGTTCCTTAAGGCTCAACCTCTTATCTGAAGGTTGCAACCTTTATTAAGCTGGAAACCATTTCTCTCTAGCCTCAGATACGTGTGACATGACTTTGGCTATTTGTGAGTGGCAAAGCACTCTGCCCATGCTCAGATGCACTTTCGAGTTAATTTGCTTGTTTGTTTCTGATCTTTTACTTTTTATCCGTGTCAAATGAATCTGCATTTAAAAGTTTTATTTGGTTTTACTCCAGAAGTATTCCAGCACATAAGTCAAGGGCTCTGGCTGTGTGTCCATCCTGGGATATGACCTCCTTTGCAGGCTGTAAGCCTCGCTGCCCCAGGGAGGTGACGCAGACTGGGAAGTAGGTCATGCCTCTGTTCATGCCACAGCTTGCTGCATCCTGGTTGCACACACCCAGCCCATCCTGCTGGCAGCTCCACGTGCCACCAAGACATGAGGCCGGAGCCCATAGGCGGGTCAGGGTGTGGGGTTTGGGTTGTTTAGCTGGAAAATTATTTTCTTGACTTGACCCAGAATGAGAAATAAATGCATGGGTCAAGGAAAGAGTTGAAGGAGAAGATGTGGCCCGGGAACAACTAGGGTGAAGAAAGTAGTGCAGGAAGCTCCACAGATTTCAGCGCAAAATAGAAATGTAGAGTTGGAATGGGACCCAAGGGTCATCTAGTCAAACCCCTGCAGGAATCCTTTTGCACAACGTGAGGTTCGAACCCATAACCCTGAGATTAAGAGTCTCATACTCTACCAGCTGCACATTAGCATTTGCATCCTTTCAGCTGGATAGTGTTTGTTTGTTTTTTTAAAGCATTTTTGCCCTGTTCTTTCAGCTGAAAAGGCCCCTAGAGTGACTTAACTACAATCAGTAGCAAGACAGCCCCTGGCCTCAGGTTTATATTCCAAAAGACATGGCACACAAGGAAAAAGGGATGGGGAGGGAGGAGGGGGAAAGCAAGCTCAGGCACCCAGGTACAGTTATTGCGCCAACCAGCTGGGATGAAAACAGGCAAAATAACATCTGAAAACCCTGGCTCCAAACTCCCATCATTTAAGCAAACACGTCCTAATTTATATAGTCACATAGGAAGCTACCTTATACAAAGTCAGACCGTTGTCTGCACTGTCTTGCAAAGGCCCTCCTGTGTTTCAGGCAGGGGTATAATAATAATAATAATAATAATAATAATAATAATAATAATAATAATAATAATAATAGAATTTATATACCACCCTATACCTGGAGGTCTCAGGGCGGTTCACCGAATCAAATCAAAATATAAAACCAAAAAATACATAATCAAAATAAAAACAACCACCTAATAACGCCCCCCCAAACCCCCACCACATTTTAATTGGCAGGTATATAGTGCCTGCAGTACCATTAGCAACAAGGCACACTGACACTCATTTGGTCCGCAGTTGGGGTGGTAAGATTTGGTGACGAGCTGCATAGCAGAGTTTCATATCTGATCGTCAAGGGATCTTGCGGCTTTGGATTGTGTCATATTTTCCATTTATTTTTGAAGGGAGGGGGAGAATAATAGAGATCTGCTTTTTTAAAAAAAAAAATACTCTTTTTAGCATAAATTGCTTTTATGAAATATGAAACACCCCCACTTAATGTTTCTCCCCCGCCCCCATGGTTTGGCCAGTGAATTCTAGTTCCTTCTAGTCTGTTCATATGAAACAAATAAAGCTTTTTCCTTAAAAGAAAAAGGGAAATGTTTACACAGCGCCCTGCCTAAGTGATGGTGCTCCCATTGCTTCCTCTATAAAAAATTATGCGTGTCAGAAAAAAAAGTTGTGCTTCATTAAAAAAGCCCAGTAAAGGTAAAGGTAAAGGTACCCCTGCCCGTACGGGCCAGTCTTGACAGACTCTGGGGTTGTGCGCCCATCTCACTCAAGAGGCCAGGGGCCAGCGCTGTCCGGAGACACTTCCGGGTCACGTGGCCAGCGTGACATCGCTGCTCTGGCGAGCCAGAGCCGCACACGGAAACGCCGTTTACCTTCCCGCTGGTAAGCGGTCCCTATTTATCTACTTGCACCCGGAGGTGCTTTCGAACTGCTAGGTTGGCAGGCGCTGGGACCGAGCAACGGGAGCGCACCCCGCCGCAGAGATTCGAACCGCCGACCTTTCGATCGGCAAGTCCTAGGCGCTGAGGCTTTAACCCACAGCACCACCTGCGTCCCACAAAAAAGCCCAGAGCAGCAGCCAAATGAGCAAACCATGTCTGGGGTGTGTGTCCTGGTGGGATATTCTCCCCAGCCCCAGCTGTGGGCAAATGGCACAGCAACATGCCAGTCACATTGAAGGCTGCCCTGGACAATGCCCTAGTTGTTTGCAGCCTCCTCCTGCTGCAGCTCCACGCAATATCTCCCCCTGCCTCCCTGCCTCTATTGTTTCTTTGTGCAGAAACAGTTTCTAGGCTAGTAGGTTGTTGGCGCTGTGCCTGCACTCTCTTTCTGGAGCTGTTGTGCAATCCATAATCATCAGACCTGTTTTGACTGCTTGGCTTGATAAATATTCAGTGTTTACTGACCTATATTCCTGCTGCTTGTGCCTGATGCGCGTAGATCACATGCAAAGGGAAAGAGGGGGGGGGAGAGCGCCACCGCCATGGGGGAGCGTGCCACTACGTACACATGGCCCTGGCTTTCTCAGGGGAGGGGAGCTGGAGCATTCCTCCGTATGTGTCATGGTGTCCAGGAGGAGTGGCAACATCGCTTTTCCTTATACAACCTCCTTTGCCTGGTGGCCTGATTCCTCAGTAGTCAGAACGGGACCAGGCAAATGCTTACCTCGGATCCAGTGGCGTAGCATGGGGGGTGTAGGGGGGGCCGGCCGCACCGGGCGCAACATCTGGGGGTTAGGGTTAGGGGGCTCAAATCCACGGGTTAGGGGGCAAAAATTACTTGCCTTGCCCCGGGTGCTGACAACCCACGCTACGCCACTGCTCGGATCCATAGGTTTCGCAGATCGTCTTCCCAACCTGGCACCGTTCATCACACACACAAACACTGTAAGCCCTACAGCCAGAGCATGGATGAGGTTGTGTGTGTGAGAGAGAAATGGGATTAGTTTTCCTGTGAGAGGGGAAAGAGAAAGCTCTTCTCAAGCTTTGCGAAATAACAGGCAGCTGTGCATGGACATGTTTGGGGACGGCACTGGAGTAAATGGAATACATCCCCTAGTTGTTGTTGTTTAGTCTTGTCCGACTCTTCGTGACCCCCTGGACCAGAGCACGCCAGGCACTCCTGTCTTCCACTGCCTCCCGCAGTTTGGTCAAACTCATATTGGTAGCTTCGAGAACACTGTCCAACCATCTCGTCCTCTGTCGTCCCCTTCTCCTTGTGCCCTCCATCTTTCCCAGCATCAGGGTCTTTTCCAGGGAGTCTTCTCTTCTCATGAGGTGGCCAATGTCTTGGAGCCTCAGCTTCAGGATCTGTCCTTCCAGTGAGCACTCAGGGCTGATTTCCTTCAGAATGGAGAGGTTTGAGCTTCTTGCAGTCCATGGGACTCTCAAGAGTCTCCTCCAGCACCATAATTCAAAAGCATCAATTCTTTGGCGATCAGCTTTCTTTATGGTTCAGCTCTCACTTCCATACATCACTACTGGGAAAACCATAGCTTTAAATATACCCTAAATCCAGGTTGCAACCATTTCCTTGCTTTAAGGCCCCCCTCTGTGCTGCAAATAGTGTGCATTCAGCTCCCCTTCCTTAGCTTGGCGTGTGCCCTTTATATGTGTCACGTGCCCCTTCTATGTCCAGAAGTCGTTACAGTGTGCGGTGCTGCCGGGGCCCCATGTAGCAGAAGACTGGTTTTGGTCGCATGCTTCAAGTAGGTGGGGATATGGTACACAGTGTGCGTTGACCAGCAAGCAGAACTTGTGTATGTATATGCATGAAATCCTTTTTTGGGACGGGGTGTTTGGGGGCTCCCCAAAGGGAGTGACCCCCACGCAGGTGTGACCCCACCCACTGTGTGAAAGCACTCATATTTCTGGAGGGAACTGGAATGTGGGGTGTGGCCCTTGTCTGCCAGGGGCTGTGGCACTGCTGCCTGAACCTGCTGGATTATGTAAATGGAGCCTGAGGTGTGTGACAGCACTGGGCAGAGATGTAACACCCTCCTTTTGTGTCCTTCCTCCTTAGGCGTTTCACTCCCTTCTGGGCCTGACGCAGCGGTTGCCACTGATTCCTTCATTTCCCACTGCGCCTGCCAGCCAGTAACATCTCTGCTCCTGCCGTCGGCCGGTGTCTGGATTCAAAGCCACACAGGTCTTGCAGTGAACCATCTTCCGGATAGCAAAGAGTGACCAGAAAGTCTTCGATTGCCTGGGCCTCCAGCCGAAAGAATTCCTGCTTCTCTGGGTGTCCTGGAAGATGCTCTCCTTGTGCTGGACAGTTCCCTTTGCACCGGTGGGAACTCGGAGCCCGTTTGACTGTTGCAGCTGGAGGACAGCTCAAGGCTATATTGTAAGTAGCGCCTCTGGCAGTACAGTTTGACAACAGCGTTGGGCGTAGGGTTCGGCAAGAAGTGCCCTTTCCAGCTTCAGCAATTGGAGGGTAAACGTCAAAAAGGGCAGGGAGGCAACGAGCACCTGAACGTTTGTGCCGAGGGATCGCCAGACCTCCGCCAGCGACGCCATGGAGAGTCTCAACTCGCCCACGCTGTGTTCGGCAGGGAGCTTCCCTGGATTCCACCAGGACGGCATGATGCAGCGAGCCCGGGCGCTGAAGGGCAAGCCGAGTGCCAACTGCCGACGGAAGCGGGAATTTATCTCTGACGAGAAGAAGGACGCCAGCTACTGGGAAAAGCGCCGGAAGAACAACGAGGCCGCCAAGCGCTCGCGGGAGAAGCGGCGTTTCAACGACTTGGTCCTGGAGAACAGGGTGATGGCGCTGAATGAGGAGAACGTGCGGCTCAAGACAGAGCTCCTGCAGCTCAAGCTGCGCTTCGGCCTCATCAGCACGGCAGCCTTCATGGAGAAGAGCCAGCAGCTGAGCGCCGCCAGCACCAACGCCATGGCCCACTTCTACGAGAGCAGCGACGGCAGCATTTACTCTGGCAGCTCTTTGTCCCGGGCGCATCACTCGGAGGACTCCTCCGAGACGGAGCAGTCGAGTCGGGACAGCGGCAGTGTGTCCGCCGCCAAGTATTCGTCCCGGGGCTCCCTCTCGGACATGTCGGACGGCTCGTCTCGGGACAGCCCCATGCCGCAGACGCTGGGGGAGGCCCAGGCGGTCAGCCGAGCCTACGGCGAGGCTCCCCCGCAGCACCACCCGGAGCCCAAGACTCCGGTTCCTCGCGGGGTCATCCTCTTCAGCGCCAATGGCTTTACCGCAGTGGCAGCCCCCCAGCCTTTGCTTCCGGAGCGGGAGGAGCGGGCAGGAGGACGCGGTGCTGGCGAGGCCCCCAAAAGCCCCTGCATGGAGCAGGAAGGCCACAGCCAGCGGGAGGAGCTGCCCCCCCACCCAGGGTACTGCACAGAGCCCCCCAGCTACAGCACGCCCAGCGGTTATTTGGAGGGGGATCTGCCCCAAGTGGAGCACATGAGGAAGGCTCAGGAGCCCCAATCCCCCTTTGAGGGCTACAGCAGCGAGGAGAGCGGGGAAGAGCGCAGCTGGGGCGGTTCACCTGTTCCCTATCCGGGGCCGCTGGATGCCCACCCCGATGTCCGGACAGCAGCTCTCCCTCACAAGCTTCGCCTCAAGTGCAGGGCCCACAGTAGCGGCGTCCAAGAGTTGTTTCCTGGTCCCAGTGCTGTCCCGGCCGGCTGCTGTCAGGAAGCTCCTGTGGCACCGGACTGGGCCGGCGACCGGCCCGAGGAAATGTCGGCCTTGGTGCGGCAAGCGCTGCTCCTCAACGAGCCGCCGGCCACAGGGGGCGCCCTGGAGAGACTTTTGTGCCGCAGCTCCGGCGTCCACTCGGACAACTCAGTGCCCAAGGACCTTGTCAGTCGGTGGGAGGAAGGTTGCCATGACGACGGCCCTCGGGCCACTTGAAGGAGGCTGGGGTGTGGGTAAAAGATGGTGGGCTTTTGTTTTTGAAACTGGGGTTTTGTATACGAGAGAAATTCTGCACGGCAGGATCAGCCTTGGATTTGGGGAGCGGAAGCGGGCCTTCGTCCACTCAGACCCCAGGGCCACAGGATCGAGCAGAGGGGCAATCATGAGACACGAAGGGATCGTGACCCGGCTGGGGTCTTGAAAGGGGTCTGATAAGAAGGCAGGCTGTGGAGCTACTGAGACCTGGAAGTTGGTGGCCTTCCTGCTTGCATGGGCCAGGGATTCAGCACGTGGAGGGAACCTGTCTCTGAGCTCTGCTGGCTGTCCAGTCAGTCCCTGCAAGGATATTGCTACTTGAGCTGATTTTGGGGCATCTAATCCACCCTTCGCTGGTGCCGAGGCTCCTGGGTAGCTTCAGCTGGCACAGCTGGTGGTTTGCCAGGGACTGCATCATCTTCTGAGTCAGGAACTGCTTGGTTGGACATAAATATTTGTGATTTTTAAATACTAAAATAAATGTGCAGAAAATTTCAAGAAATGCTGAGGAATTGTTGAGTATTACTTGGGAGTGGAAACAGGTTAGCATAAAAGGGATGTACAACACTGGTGCTTTATCTTTCAACCAGGGCAGCCAAATGTTGTACAGGAAAGGACTCAAGTGTTTTGTTTGTTTACATATATTTGTATGGTGTGTCACCATCCAACATCCACCAGGTGCCTAAATCCATAGCAATTGTACAGTGCCCCCACCCTCCATTGAAGTAGTCAATTTGAACTGTCCATCCTAAAAGATGCATGTAAGAACAGCATAAGGCCGATAACTTATTCTTCATAAGCCTGACAGAGTAAGAAAGTCTTAACCTCGTTTCTCAAAATCCAGCAGGGAGTATGAATAGGCCAAAGCTTTCCCCTAGATTGCTGCTGCCAGAAAGGGCCCTTCTCTTCGGCTTGAGGTTGGCCCTTTCCAAAGATCCTGCTGTCCAAGGAAGTTAATAAGAGAATTGCCGTGACCCCAATCCATGTGGAATTGTGAAAGTCAGCATTTAACACAGAAACAGGTAGTCAGGGCAGTTATTTCAGCCCACGTGTTAGGAATCTTGTAGGTGCATCCAAGTTCAAAGCCTCATTTGGGAGGGCTTTGCACTGTGTGACTTCAATCATTTTGCCGCCTCTTGGAGGAACCAAAACCACACCTGGCTTTCTCCCTGCCAGTGAGTGTAGGACGGAGATGCTGAAAGCCAGGCCCTGTGAATGTTGCTCTCATCAGCCCCCACCAACACGGCCAGTGTGGTCAGGCATGAGGGGAGCTGCTAGAGGACCACAAGTTCCCTGTCCCTGCCCTCAAGGATGTTTAGGATTGCAGGTGGGTTATTTGAGAGGTTGAGGTGTGTCAAGGGTTGGGTCTGGCCTCTGCTTCAGGCTGCGTAAACCTGGCCTGGTGCCTGTAAGTTTCATACGGTTTGTTTCGTTTTCCTACCAGTGGTACAATAGGAGGAGGAGAACACATTTACCATTCTTTTTTGTAATGATGAGAAAAGAAAGTGTCTGCAGCTGGATACAAAACACTGCGTGTGGAGCTTAGGAAGAGTCTGGTGGGCTCAGACATGGGACCGTCACAAGTCAGTCTCCTCTTTCCCACAATAGCCAATGAAATGCTTTTGAGAAGGTCACACATTGTGCATTTGAGCAGTGGCCTTACCTCACTGGGTGCCCTCCAGCAACTGGTTGGAGGTGCAGTGCCCCTGAACATGGAAGCTCCACTTAGCTATTATGGTTAATCGAATCAATTATTGCTGTCCCTGCAATATGAGTGTAAGATGTAAACTAGCTGTAGGGACAGCAAAATGTGTCAGACTGCCTGTGGGATTCAAGAGACTAGACGCCTGCGATGCTAATGTGGCCGTTCTAAAAATTTCAGGGTTGGCTTCCACTGAAGGTTTATTTATAATTTCCACCTTAGCGCAGGCATTCCTATTAGCAGACTAGGAGCAGGTAGGGTCTGAGTAACAGTAGCAGTTGTGTTCCCCCACTATGTTGTGCCTGCTACTTTATGCAGACACCCCCATCCGCTGGCTTTTTGCATCTCTTTGAAGCCTGTCCCCGCGCTTCCTCATTCTGCCACATCTCTGGGTCAGGGTAGGATTATCCACGATTAGCAAGGGCAAGAAGAAAGTGCCGTTAAAAGTAGGTCATCGGCTACACACACACACCCTGCCTGCCCGCCCCTTCTGCTTGCACACACACACACTGCTTGAGGGTGGCTGGCAGCCAGTGTTGTGTACCATGAAAGCAGCCCATCAGAATGCCTGGCCTGTGTTGCCATGGCAGCGGCAGCCTGGGATAAAAAGATAGAGCGGAGAACAGCCTGGGATAAAAAAGATAGAGAACAGAATAGGATAGCCAGGATGGGGGTTGGGGGCAGCCCATGTAGTGTTCCGTATGGACAGCTTTGGAGGCGAGCAAGCTCCCGAATTTGTGCCACCAAATTACAAGGGCATTGCCATATTTTTGAGGCAAACAGGCAGTGGAGAGACAAAGGCTCAATAGTTACAGAGAGGTATTCATGGGGATGAAGCAGGGTGGAAAAGATACACCCCTGTAGTTGGTGTGTGTCAGGATTCTCTAAAGGCAGAGGAGCAGAGCTAGCAAAAAGGAAAAGGAAATATCACAGCATCACCTCCAGCCCCCACCTTGGCAGCCCTACGGGCAAAGGTGGCACAACTCAGAGCTGGAATTCGCGAGTCAAAACAAAGTGACTCCCTAACCCGTTTATGAATTGGGGCTCTGGAATGTCTTAACGGTAACACTTTACATGACACCCGGGTGTTACTTAACTGTGGTGTCAGTCGGCAGCCTCCACCTTCTGCCACAAGCTGCCTTTGAAACATAATCATTGGTTTGGTTTCACCCAGCTTTCTTGCTTCTCAAGCAGTATCCAAATGGTTTGAGGTTGCCTTAAGCTCTCTGTGATTGCCATGCAGAAGGCAGCCGGTGAAGCAGTTACGCAAGGAAGGGCTAGGGACCAGCTTCATTCCACCTTAATCCTGACCGAGACACTTAGCGCAAGTGTCATGAAAACTCTCCATGGTAATTCAGTTGTATAATATGGGGGGTGGAAAATTTATCAGGTCAAAAACGACAGCTAAGGGGAGGGGCTTGCTCAGCGACATATCCTGCCCTTTGTATGCAGAAGGTCTCAGATTCAATTCCTGGCAGTCTCCAGCGAAACATCCGCAAGTAGGTGATGGGGAAGACTCTGCCTGCCGGCCCAGGGGCTTCCCCCATCCTCATGCCCTCCAGATATTTTGAACTACCAGCTCTCATCTGCCCCAGTCAATGCAGCCTGGAAGGTACCAGGCTAGGGAACACTGGCTTTGACAACACTGGCCCAAAGCTGGCCCTACCATTAGGCAGAGTGAGGCAACCAATTTTAAGTCTCATGAATGGGCAGCAAATTATTGCTGTGTTGTTATTGCCAGGGTGGGGGAGAATTATTTGTGGGGATTTCATGCCTCAAATGCCAAAATACATTGACTAGCCATGGTATTATGCACCTTGACTTGGGAGTGGGCACAGGATTGGGGGGAGGGGGAGTATTTGAAACTCTGCTTCAGACAGCAAGATTTCTTGGACCAGCCCTGACTGGACTACACAAGGAGAGGTAAGGACATTTCCTGTGTTCCTGCGAAGATGTAGTGCTGCTGGAAGACACGCGGTAATTGGGAATAGATGCTCTGTATGACTAGCATCCAGAAGGACAGTTCCCAATTGTTGGCTTAACTGAAGCAAGTTTAATCTTTGCTCCCTTCATTTTTGCATTCTGAGCATTTTATTCCCTTTGTTGAAAACAACCTTGCTGTTTCACACCAGTTCTGGTGAGACCACCTAAGTTCAAATCAGCACAAATGCAGGTTCTCATGCTGCCTTCCTTTTATGCAGCATTTACAGTGGTACCTCAGGTTACATACGCTTCAGGTTACACACTCCGCTAACCCAGAAATAGTGCTTCAGGTTAAGAACTTTGCTTCAGGATGAGGACAGAAATTGTGCTCTGGCAGTGCAGCGGCAGCAGGAGGCCCCATTAGCTAAAGTGGTGCTTCAGGTTAAGAAAAGTTTCAGGTTAAGAACGGACCTCCGGAACGAATTAAGTGCTTAACCTGAGGTACCACTGTAAATAGAAATCAAGGCCATTACGCCCACAAAGATGGGGCATTCCCCTCATTGTCCTCTCAGTTTAGGTGGTTCGTGTTTTTTAAATGGCCCTTCTGTTTTGGTTGATTGGAGCATCTTGGTAGTTTCCAATGGGTTATTTACTCAAAACATAACCTTTCCACTGTGTAATCCTCAAGGTGGCTTGCAACAACCCAAATTAATACGCACATAGATAAATAATAATAATAAAGTCAACAGAACCAAAACAATGGTGGCCTCCCCTGTATCTAAGATGCATTCATTGAAGACAGGTCTGTCTGCAAAATAGAGCCCCCATGGACAAAGTTAGCCTACCTTTCAGTATCAGCTGCTGGTGACAAAAAGGGAGAGTTACTGGTTTTAGGCCTTGTGATCCTCCCACAGGCAATTGGTTGGCAGCTCTCAGCTAGTATGATGCTAGACTGGGTGGAATAAGGATGTTTCTTAGGGTTTGGGATCTGCCGTTAGTAAAAGTAGGCAGGATCCTAGACTGGACTCTTGGAGAAGAAATTACAGAAGCACAGCTTGGCTCAGGTATGGCCAACCCACATCACCATGTCATTCTGTTAGCATGAATAGGCCCTGGAAAGCTAGTGCGCTGGGGGAATCTAAACATGTGATGGACCACTTGCCTTAAAGCCTAGATGTGAAACTAGGTCTCCTTTGCAGTATATGCACCCAAAGTCAGGGTGCTTAAGGGAGGCAGCAAAGACGCATACAATCACTTGCCTATTCAGACATAGTAGAACCTGCTTCTTGAAATCCTGAAAACATTTGAACCCAAAGCCATTTGTGTAGAAAGCGGACCCAGAACAGCCGCCTTCTTGGCACTGAGGTTGTGGAGTGCTGGAAACGTGGAAAATGCTCACAAAAGCTCGTATTACCTAATGTGATGGCTTATTATTGTTCCTGTGTCTCTCTGCCATTTAGAAACTTGTGTTGGTAAGCTGGGCGATGAGGTGGCAAGCTAGCAGGCTCGCCCTGAATTAAGAAACGACGAGTGACCCAGAAAGCGCACGGAGCCATTTCCACTGGCTGCTGGGATCCAGGTGACTGCCCGGTCACCTTTCCTCTTAGGAGCCACTGCCTTCCAGGCACTGCTGAGTCACTCTGCAAGGCAAGGAGATGTTGACAACTCAGTCCAGACTGTCATGAGTACTTAGTGGGTGTCTCCAGGAAAGAAGGTGCACCTTCCTCTTAACCAGTGCTCCTGTGGAGATGCTGCCTGTCATTAAGAATTGCACCACTTGGCTCAGGGATTCTTGTTTTTCCAATTCCAGGGCCAGCAGGCAGAAGGCACCAAGGTTTAGCAGGATTAGAGAGCAAAGGGAGAAGCCAAGATTGACGAGTGGGGAGGGGGCACAGAGAATGATTTAAGATGCCGTTTGAGGTGCAATGGTGCCCGGTACCCAGAATTAGGCATAGATGCTTTGTTGGCCTATTACGCTTTCGACTTTGCTCTCTCAAGAGAAAGCTGTGCGTGTCTGATTGTGCTCATTTCACATTACGCGTCCGAGAATAACTGCCACCGTGTGCCATCATCTCTACCTGCCCAGTTGGTTTCTCATCATCTGCAGGCATATACTAGAAAGTTGGGGGAAAGTCTGCATTGTTAATACCCTCCCTTTGCCAGGCATTCATGTGGGGACTGGAGTACCAAAGCATCAGCATCATCATTTATTAAATTTGTACCCCGCCCTTCACCTGAAAATCAGAGGTGGCTCACAACATAAAAAGGTTCCCCTTTCATCCTACGTATTTATAATTTCAACAGCATACTGAGGAGTCTTGGCAGCTCAATGAGGGAAGGGTTGCGTTGAGAGCTAACATACCTCTGTTGAGAGACAGGCAGGGTGTACAGGGCCAGCCCAAAACATTTTGGTACCTGATGCTGAAATCCCTAGTGGCACTCACCTTCCCACTCACTAACATGGGGGCACAGTTTGCTGGGAACTTGTCTCGTACAAGCCCCGTTGAAGTGTACGGTGCTTGTCTGATTTCTGTTCATGTTAGTGGGGCTTCCATAGGATAATTTCCTACTGGAAATTGAACCTAATAGAAAGATGTTCTTGATTGGTTCTTGACTGATAAGCAACACATTAGATTGCCTACCTGGTTCATCGCAGGACCATCCTTGGGGTGTATGGGAGGGTTGCCCCAGGTGTTGTTGGAGCCCAACTCCCATGGGCCCCAGGCAACCTGGACAAAGACCAGGGATTTTGGGAGTTGCAGTTGAAGAACAATCCCAATCCCTGGTGTAGTGGTTGGGATGACACCTACTTTTCTGTTTTGGAGGTGACAGAAGGAGGTCCCTTGACATGGAATGTTAGCAGAGGACTGAACTCATTGTCTCCTTGTGGTCAACACCGGCTCTTCCTCATGCTTTGCCCAACACAGCAGGTACAGAATCAGATGGAAATCAAGAGGCTGTGTAGGAACAAGTCTAGGAACTGGCAGATGTGCTGATTAACCAAGCGCAGCAGAGTGTTACGGCACCCAGCTCAGGATGGGGAAAAGATCCGACCATTCGTTCTAAACCGCCCTAAGAGGGGTGGGGGGAAAAGGATCCCAGGCGGAGTCAGAGACTGGCCACAAGAGGCCAGCCCTTGAGTCAGAGGCCCGGATTTCCTATTCCAGGCAATTCAGGGTTGCTCAGTGAGTCAACTCGTCAGCTATGCAGAAAGGGCAGCCCCACAGAAGGAAAACTAGCAGTGGGTGGCACCTTTGCCAATGTGCCCTGCCCTGGTTTCCTTGTCCTGGCACAGAGGGCAGTGTGAGACGAGCCTCACGTGTACAAGAGGCACCTTGTTTGTAATACTAACCTCCTGGCACAATGCCCTGGCTGTTATGTAAGCACTGGGGTTGTAGGCTGCTGGAGGGAAGCCAGGTCCATGCAGGAGGGAGGAGACCTGAGGGCAGAACAGGGAAAATAAGCTCCAAAGAGCCGAGTGACTCGGGCATCACGTGGGAGGGAGGG
Source organism: Podarcis gaigeae (assembly GCF_964106915.1). NCBI lineage: Eukaryota > Metazoa > Chordata > Lepidosauria > Squamata > Lacertidae > Podarcis > Podarcis gaigeae. Next base: position 35,047,567 of record NC_139694.1, read on the forward strand.
AAACCCTGAGCCCTAGGCCCTGCAGGGGCCGCTCGTTCTTTGAACCGAACCCCACACCCTCAACAGTGAATGAGGAAACGACCCCAACCCCAGATCCAGCTCTTCTGCCCCAGTCTCTTCTGGGTCTGGCTTCCTTTCCTTGGAGCTCAGGGAATAAGAAGGTGGGAGCTCTCTGGTCCCCTTCCCTCCGTCCCAAACAGGCAGCAATAAGAGAGAAGCTAAAGGCCAGATTTGCTGTACAGGTTGGTTTATTAACATGACACAGTGTGCCTGCCTCAATAAGCCTGGAAACAAGTTGTAACGGCCCAGAAGACACACACTGCGGGCAGACACTGTGTGGCTGTCAGCTTCTTATCACCTTGTGAGAGAGGTGGGCTATATGCCTTTACCCACATTACAGATAGATGCCAACATAGCAGGGGGTGCTTCAGGAGTCGTTCATGCATGTCAGAGCTTGGAGGGTGCAACAGCCATTGAAACACACTCCCTGCAAGGTGGACAGACTGGCAGGAGCTCCTACTTCCCTGGAGTTCTCCTCCTGCTCTCCGAGTGCCTTCCTTCCTTGTGGGTCCAGTAGCTCTGGGCTGGTGAAGAAAATTACTCATCCAGATAAAGCATTTCCCCACTCGCTTTCCTCCCAGTTTAGGACTTATCCCTATCTCCACGGCTGTAGGTTCCTCAGCACATGCACTGCATATTGCAGACTCACCTGGAGCAATCTCTATGACTAGCACTAGGTCTCGTATGATTTGGGGGACATAGAATGCATATTGGTCAGGCTCACACAGCTTGCAACCCACCAGGTCAAACACAGTCCACTTGCCACGTACCCTGGCTTCCCACATGCTTCCCAATCCCCTTTTTGTTGCCCCAGGCAGGGAAGGAAGATTGATCAAGCCCAATGGGCTAAATTTGGTTTGGTCAGACAACAGAAATACTACATGGGTTGTAAAGTCTCAACGGAAGTGAACCCGGCTTCCCCCTAAAGCCCCACTTCATTACTATTATTATTTCCAGTGGAATATCTGATGCCCTGGGATCCAGCTCTCTTCAGGAAAACAAATGATTTTTTTCACCATCAGGATAGCTGAGGAAAGATGAGTTAATGGCTGCTGCAGGATAACGAGAATGGAAATTTGAGAGGGAGGGCAAAAGTAAAAAAAAAGACTTCTGCCATCAGCTCGCATTGCATAGAGGGTATTTCTCACTTCAGAGGTAACTGGACTGGGAGAGCACCAGTGAGTGAGGAAGGCGGCTGGAGACAGACTGGGAGCTGAACCAGGCGGAAGAATGGTCAAGAATACACATGGAAGAACCCTAGTGGTTAGGGTTTGATGTTGCCATTTGCAGCAGGGCTGCCAACTCTCTGACCATAACCCAAAGTTGCAGGGTTTTTGCTTCTTTCTTAAGATTTACAGGCCAAAGAATAAAACCTCAGAGTGAGGGGGCAGATGCAAAGAGGGAAGAGAAGGCTATTTTTCTCATATGGTGCATCCAGGACCTAACCACTTAGTGTTGGTAAACGGTAAACGGCAAAGGACCCCTGGATTGTTAAGTCCAGTCAAAGAATGACTATGGGGTTGCGGCGCTCATCTCGCTTCAGGCCGAGGGAGCCGGTGTTTGTCCACAGACAGCTTTCTGGGTCATTTGGCCAGCATGACTAAACCGCTTCTGGCGCAACGGAACACCATGATGGAAGCCAGAGCGCACAGAAACGCCGGTTACCTTCCTGCCACAGTGGTACCTATTTATCTACTTGCACTGGTGTGCTTTCGAACTGCTAGGTTGGCAGAAGCTGGGACAGAGCAATGGGAGCTCACCTCATCGTGGGGATTTGAACCAGCGACCTTCCAATCAGCGAGTCCAAGAGGCTCAGTGGTTTAGACCACAGCGCCACCACGTCCCTTAGTGTTGATTTAACTTACCACTAAATAACCTTGGGCACTGTAGGTTTAATGAGAGTTTAGGATTTTCTGCCAGGAAACTGCAGCCACATTTACAAGGCTACAATCCCCAAGGTTTAAGTGGATGCACCTGCCATTTCTCCACTGGGCTCCATCCTCCTCCCATGTTCTTAAGAACAAGGTAAGGATTGTGAAGCGGACTGAACACTGGAAGGAGTTTAAAGCCATGAGTGGGTGGTGAGAAGTTCGGTTGAGAATTTTTGCCCATTTCCTCTGAAATCAGATTTCACCCATGACCCACCAGGCATCACCAGGCCCCGCCCCTGCCCTGGCAGGCTCCACCCCCTCTTATGCCAAGCTGTACCCTGTATTTCAGGGTCTGAGCCTTTGGAGGCCTGGCGACATTGTGCCTCTGGGCAGAAGCTGCAGACATGCTCTGAGGTTACAGTTCTACAGCAAAACGAGACACTGCCAACTTACAGAACCATCATGCATGATGACTTCATTGCCCACAAACACAGATGACACAACAGCTGCATGATGGGGCAGCATGGTTGGCTGCAGGCATTTTGCCCAATTCGTGGCTGCAGGAAAATGTATTCCTGGCTGACTTCAACCAAACTGGCAGCTGCAGAAGCTGCTGGCACAATTGCAATGCGCAACGATGGCAGTGCCCACCCTCGTTTTCCAGCACCATTATTGCCCTCCTAGTGTACATGCCAAATGGTTCTACCCTCCTGGTGCCAGCTCTCGCCACTGACATGCAACAGCCCAGTGGGCCAAGGACTGCCATGGTAGTTCTACATTAAGGGGCATGCATTAAGTACATTGGCAGGAGACGCCATTTTGTACAGCAGGTCAGAGGCTATGCTATGTGAGCACCCATTGGACACCTCATGTAAGAATAGGGGCAGAAAAGTATTAATAATATTGTGGAAAACTGTTTCCCCCCTTCTCCAAAATTTCCAGGTTGGGATCCACCATGAGCTCAGACTGCACTATAACATGCCTCTTCACCAAGCAACCAACCACCTTTAATGGTTTTCAGTTGTCTCCAAAATCACTGTCTGAGAAACCACTTATTTTGATGGGCTCATTAAGCCAAGTTTGAAAAGACGTGGGCTCTCAATTGCTCTCTAGTCTGTCTGGCTTTACCTTTGCAGGATACTTTGGTTCCTAAGGTGGAAAATCCAAATGGCTCACCCCTTCCACTACTTAAGTGAAGAAGTCAGTTCACCAGCATAAGCCCCATTTAAACAGGGCTGATACAGGGATATTTGCCAATCGGTCGTGATATTCCAATCGGTCGTGCCAGATATTCCAATCTCCCACAGAACCACTTTTCATAGTGCGTCAAATCTGCCACCAGAGGGGACCTTTATAGTTCAAGCACCTCTGCTTTTTCTAGAGGTGAGGCCAATCTGCCTTTTTCTCTATCCAGCCACATTCAAATCCAAACTTTTGTTTAGTTTCAAACATACGTACAATGCTACAAACTGACCAATGTGCAATTTGCTTTGCCAGGGAGTTCAATTTGATGTTTAATGTGCTCACTTTGGCAAGATGATTTGTGTCAGGGAACTGACATCAGAGCGAAAAGCGGAGGCAGGGCTCCAGAGCGATGTCGGAGAGGGAACCAGTCGGGGGGAAGGAATTCAGCATGACACCAATAGAGAGGAGAGGGAGATGGAGGAATCGGTGTCAAGGCTCCAAGACCCTTCAACCGAAACCAGCGGAGAGAGCACTGGCACGCCCTTGCCGTCTCGTTACTTGCGCAGACGCGTTCCGCGCAGGGAACATAGGAGGAGACTTGGGGTCAAACAGCTTTTATGCTGGAAGAGGTTCAAGAAACGCCCACTGACGGATTCTGCAAGTGACTAACAGGTCACGGAGGGCGAGCTCTAACCCTAAACATGGTTGAGCAAACGATCTAACTGAACTGGGGGCAATTTACGCACGAGTAACCCACCCATAACCATTACAATTTGCTTACCATATTTTACCGCATTTTTCAGCCAGGGATAGCCACGCTCCCTTTAAAGAGCGCGTGGCTCTTGTGGGGGCTGGGTGAAGCAACAGAGCCACTTCCCCCACCTCCTGCAAACGCCAGGGATAGTCGGGCTCCCTTTCAAGAGCTGCGTGGAGTGTTTGTGTGGCTCTTGGGGGCTTTTCCCCGAAGAGGGAGAAGGGCAGCCCATCAGTGACGGGCTGCCCTTCTCCCTCCTTGGGGAAAAGCCTGCAAGCGCCGCGCATGCGCTCCACGCGGCTCGTGAAAGGGAGCGCTGAGCAGAGCCTGGGATGCATACAGGCTCTGCTCAGTGCTCCCTTTAAATAATATTTTTTTCTGTGCATTCCCCCTCTATAAACTAGGTGCACCTTATGGTCAGGTACGTCTTATGGAGCGAAAAATACGGTAAGTATTTATTAGAACTGCAAAACAATAAATTCAGGGTTTCTGCATCTCCCTGCCTCACCTAAGGGAGCCAGGAAAGAAGAACTTGCTTTGGACATGTGCTATGAGCAAATTGAAAGTGGGGATGGGGACTTTGGCTGTTGAGGGATGGGAGCTCACTTGCTGACTGCTGCCGCGGTGCCCGCCTGGACTGACATCTCTCAATCAATCAGTGATGAACTCGCATGAAGTTGGACACCCCCTCTGCATGCAAGGACCCAGACGCAACAAGAATTATAATTGGGTTTCTGCACTTAGTAAAATCTTCTGCGTCCCAACTTACTTGGTCTGCGAATGTTCTGGTTCTAATGTCTTTTCCCTGCACATCCATTCATTCCCCCTGTTATCCTACAGACTTCAAGGACTAGCTTGAAACACAGGGCCTTGGGAGTAGCTTTGGGGAAGGGAGTGATCACAGTATTAACCTTTTCATGTATAGAGTAGTCTTGCTCATATATATATATATATGTATATTTATATAAATAATATAATATAATATATATAGAGAGAGTTATGTATAGGTACTTTACAAGGCCTAACACCAGGCATGCCATTTGCAGGAGGGTGGCCGGGGCTGGGGAAGCCATCATTGCCTCTGCCCTTCCTATTTACAGGGAACTTACAGGTCAGCCCCCTCCAGCTTCGATGTGGGTGCCCTAACCAGCCCCACGGCTGCAAGGCAAAGATGAAGGAGGTGTCCTAAGGAGCGTGGTCTGGGGGTCAGTACAGTGAGAAAGGCAGTCCTCTGTGTCAGCGTGCGGCCCCCTTTTTCTCCAGTGCGGGCGGTGAAGGCCGTGGGGTGTCTCCAGCACACTTGTTCCCAGATCCCAGAGCGGACCCCTCTTCCTTCCCCCGCTTCCCCTTTGCCTCCGCTGAGCCCCGCTTCAGCCCGTTCTTGGTCCCCTCTGGGCAGAGGCAGCTGGGGGTCTTGGCGCAGGTCCCCAGGGTGGTGTGCTCCTCCACAACCTCCAAGATCCACTTCTCCTTGGGTGAGCCAGCCTTGTCCTGGCCATGCTCCAGGGCAGCTTTCCCTGGAGGGCCGGGCTCTAGGCTCTCCTTGGGTTCCAACACAATGGGGACAGGCCCCCGCGGGGCGACTTCCACCTCCACGCTTCCTTTCCTGCCTTGCTCGTGCTCTTGCACGGGGCTCAGGGCTTTGGCCAGGGCACGGTTGGCTCCTGCAAATGCCTCTTCGGTCTGCACGGCTTGGCTTCTCCTGCAGTCCCCCAGCAGAGCTTCCGGGAGCCTGGCCTTGATGCTGGCTTCCAGGGCGCTGGCCTCTCCATCTCCTGCCCCAAAGCTAAGTGGGGATTCCTGGCGGCCCAGGCGCCGGGTGGCAAGCGGCTTTGGAGCCCCCGACTCGCTGGGGCTCTCCCCGTCGGACTCGGCCAGGCTGTGGAGGCCAGGCTCCCCATAGAAGTCCTTGCGGTATTCGGAGTGAACCACCTCCAGGCTGTGCTTCCTGACCACAACTTTCTTCTCAGAGCTGAGCGGGGAGCCCAGCTTCTCCGCCGACTGCACCCGCTTCAGTAGGGGCGAGCGAGGGGGCTCTGCGCTCTTGGGGCGCGGCCTCACCACGGGCGGCGAGGAGTGGAGTTTGGCCGGGAAGCTCTGGGTGGTGTTGGAGCTGCCCACCGTGTGGCCGGGCAGCGGGGGCGGCGAGGACTGCGTGGGCGAGGGCGTGTGAGCCAGGGGCGAGAGGGGGATGTTGCCGGCCGACTTGCAGCGCGCGGAGCGGTACTGGCGGTGCAGCTTGGGAGACAGGCCGTGCAGGGTGCTGGGCCGCATGTGGTGGGATGAGGAAGCTGGCGAGTTGGGGGTGCTGGAGGCTGGGGAGCTGCTCTGTGAAGAGGCACCTGTGAGGGGGGGCAAAGGGGAAGGGGGCAGGCTGAGAGGCAGGAGACCAGCAGCCCTGGCTGGGCACCAGGTACGCTCCAAGCCAGTCTCAACTCCCTCTGGGGTGAGAGGCAGCAAGAGCTCGCAACATGCAATTCTGCCCCCCCCCCACTGCCACCCCATTAAGAACATCTTTGGGGGAGGAATGGATTTGTAAACTAAATGAATATTTAATCTTGGCAAAATTAACTGCTATAATAAGAAATCAGTCAAATCAAAAATTTAAAGAGGAGTGGAAATGTTTTGATGAATATATGGCAAAATATTGCTCAAAAAAAGATGTGCTAATATGCCTAGATTAAAATGTGAAGTACTGGATGGAAGAAAAATTGGTATGGAAAGATAAGATGATTTGAGAATATTGTACAATGCAAAGATTATTGTAAATTGTATGATGTGGAGGAAATCGAGCGGGGGTGGAGGGAAGTGGGATGAAGGAGAAAAGAATAATATGATGGATTGAGGAAATAGAAATGTAAATGTATGGTTGGGGATGGGAAGGAAATGGTGTTGGCTTTGGTACATCTGTATTGTAATGTAATATGTGAAAACCAACAAAACAAAACAAAACAAAACAAAACACAAAACAAAACAAAACAAAACAAAACAAAACAAAACAAAACAAAACAAAACGAACATCTTTGGGAGCAAATGTCCCCCACCTCCCTAACCCTCTCCCCACCCACCCGCCTGCTGCAGCCCAGCGCCCTTGGGCTTCCTACCTAGGTAGGCAGAGTCAGGGGTGGAGCGCAGGCTCTGGGTGGGTGAGCGAGCGCCCAGGCCGTGGGTGGGAGAGCCCGGCAAGCTGTCGCTGGAGGACAGCGAGCGGTTCAGCGATGAGAGGCTCCGGCTGGTGTGCAGCAGGTTGGACTGCTTGGTGATCTTGCGGAAGAGGGAGCTGCGCTTCTTGCTGCTATGGAAGGAAGGGGAGCCGTTAGCCAAGAGGGGAGCCAACCCCTTCCTCTCCTCTCCCCCCCCCCCCCCCCGGTTATTGCACCTCACCTGTCCTGCCCTTCCTTGCTGGTGCTTCTCTTGTTCCTCCGAGCCATCTTGGATTTGTAGCTGCTCTTGCGGGCTGGCCCAATCCGGATGGAGGTGTTCTCGAAGGGCGTGGTGGTCACCATCACTTTGTTCCCGCTCTGTGGCGAAAGAGAGGGGAGAGAGCTGGCTGTTGGCACAGCAAGCAGATGCAGCACTTTGCCCAGGTGCCCTCGGAGGCCATGACTGCTCTGTGCTTACCTTCAGGATGAGCTCCACCACTTCCGTGTGCACCAACCCATGCACTGGCTCCCCGTTGACGTGGGTGATCAGGTCTCCGGCACACAGGCCTGCCTCATGAGCTGGACCACCTTCCTCCACGTGCTGCCCGGGGAGAAGACGAGAGAGATGCTCTCATGGCTCTGCTGTCCCCTTCTGACCACACCACACCCGGCTTTGGCCTTGCAAGGGCCGCTGCCTAAAGCGTTTGCCCCTTTGGGCTCTCTTAGCATGAGGTAGACAAGGCAGGTAAGGGGCTCTTCCTTCCCCTTGGGAATCTTAAAGGTAAAAGGTAAAGGGGACCCCTGACCATTAGGTCCAGTCGTGGCAGACTCTGGGGTTGTGGCGCTCATCTCGCTTTACTGGCCGAGGGAGCCGGCGTACAGCTTCTGGGTCATGTGGCCAGCATGACTAAGCCGCTTCTGGCGAACCAGAGCAGCACACAGAAACGCCGTTTACCTTCCCGCCGGAGCAGTACCTATTTATCTACTTGCACTTTGACGTCCTTTCGAACTGCTAGGTTGGCAGGAGCAGGGACCGAGCAACGGGAGCTCACCCCATTGCGAGGATTTGAACCGCCGACCTTCTGATCGACAAGTCCTAGGCTCTGTGGTTTAACCCACAGCGCCACCCACATCCCAAGTGTTAATCTTACGCTTGCCCAAAGTGCCCTCCGGATTGGCACGCACGCTTACCCAGACGATGTGGTGCACGCTGTAGACATCGCTGTCCCCCATGTAAACCCGGATGGCACGAAGTGTGAAGCCGTACTTCTTCCCGGAGCGTTGGATCGTGATGGGCGAGCGCAGGATGGTGACGGCGGGCGAGTAGTCGCGGGACGGTGAGGAATCGCGGGACGATGGGTTGGAGGAGAGTGACCGGGGGGACATGGGGCTGGCCAAAGGTGAGCTGCTGTGCTGTTCCACTGCGAGGAGGGAGAGGGAGAGAAAAACTAAAGGGGAAGCAAGAAGCCCTCCGCCATTCCATGGGGCAAGAACACAAGAGCACCTCTTGCCTCCCAGAACAGGAGTCCTGGCCCCCAGCCTCCCCTGCTCTAGGTCCTGCAAACTTGTACTTTCTGGTCTCTGCACCCAGCCTAAGGCCAGCCGCCTGTTCCTTCCAGTCGTTTCCCAAGAGCTGTTGGCAGCGAGGGAAAAGTACAGAAGCTGCAACACTTCCAAGGGCAGTTTTGAGCTTGGGAAATGGTACGTTGGGGTAGGTGGGTGTCGAGCAGGCTAGGGCGAAGTGCTCCCGCAGGTCCCAGAGGCAAATGAAGCCTGGTGTGTGCCCTACTAGCAGGAAAGGGAAAATCAGTGGTGCCTTTCCCTATTCTCTGTGGCCCTCCAGGTGCTGTTGAGCTACCACTTCCCATCATCCCTAACCACTGGCCATGCTGGCTAGGACTGGTGGGAGTTGGAACCCAGCAGCATCCGAAAGGGCTCCCCACCCCCAGTTTAAGCATACAGTTATAAGACCCCTGCCACAGACAAAGGCCTGCATGGTGCAATTTCAAGCTGCAGAAAGCTGCGGGCTTTTGGCACAACGTTCAGCTTCCCAAGAACCTCCCTTTGCATTTAAATTAAAAGCAAGTTTCCAGCCCTCATGGTGCAATTGACAGTGTGTGGGCAATGCTTGCTTAAATCTTAAGAGGTGTAACTGAATAAGATTCCCAGCATTCAGGGGGTCCTCAGTGCCTTGAAAGCTACTTTCTGTCTCTCCATAAACGACAGAAGCAGAAACAAACTATGCAAAACTGTAGAAGCTGCAAAATCTAAATTAACAGAGGAAGTTATACATGCAAATATGCTTCATTTGCATAAGTTTGTGCATGGCCCAGAGTTCCATTTTTCTTATGGAATACCTTTTTTTTTCTTTATTGGCACAAAACGCACACAGCTCAGCAACTATGTTAGAAGTGCCGAAAGGGTGGGTACAGCATGCAGGGTTGATAAGTGAGAGGTTGGGGGCTGTGAGCTGATGAAGGCTGCAGTGAGTGGGGAGTGTTCCTTCCTACTGGAACAGCGACAGATGGGTCCTGTCTTCAGGGACTGGACGGGCTTGATCAGGATGCGGCCCGCCGGGACAGGCTGGTCCGATGGAAGGGGAGCGGTTCTGTGCAAGGGCGGGTGGATACAGCATGAAAGACAGGCCAAGATGCTGTCAAGCAGGATGGACGGTTTGTAGTGAGAAGCCCAGTGCCCCTGGGGGCAGGGGTGGGCAGAGAGCAGGTGGGGTGCCAGGCTCAAAGTGGGATGCCGTTCCTATGGGGTTAGTGCTGTGCCTGCTGGTTATGTGCAGGGGGGCGAGAGGAGGAGGCCCGTACCTGTGGGGATAATGACGGACAGCGCAGTAGCTGAGGCAGATTTGATGACCTTGCCCCCTGTGCTTGCCTTGCTGCGCTTCTCGGCCGTGGCGTCCCCTGAGAGCTGTTGGTGGCGGGCCCGGCGCAGCACCAAGTCATTGGTGGCTTTGGGGGCTGAAGGGTCCAGCTCCTTTGGGGGCTGTAGCTCACCCGCTTTTGATTTATTGCCTATTGGGGAGGGGAGAGAGAGGGATGATGACTCAAGCCCTACATCAGAGGACCACGCGCCAGGGGCCCCCGCCTTCAAACAAGGAGCACAGAGCAGAGGGGGCCGCGGCAGGGACTGTCCAAACCCCCAGCCACCCGAGAGGATCACAAACACCATGCCCAGAGATTTCGCCTTTCCTCATCACGCAGACAGCGGGCGGAGCCCCAGGCAGGGTGACTCTGCCTGCCTAGGCCTTCTCAAGGTGGAGCTGAGGAGATGGGGTTGCACCCCAGTGGGGCTTGGAGGCCTAGGGCCAAGCCCCAGCGTGCCCACCAAACTCTCACAAATAGTGCGAAAAGGACCTCTTAGTAAGTGCTACTAATGCACACCTGATACTGCAATTGCCAAGCTGCCTGTCCTCAGTTCTGTGGACTGCATAAAGGAGCTGAAGCCATGCAAATCGATGCTTGGGCTGCAAGACTCTGCAAGGAATAATTGCCCTTTCCCTTTTCTTATTAGACATGGCTAACACCTTGGATGCCATGCAAAGGGATGCCTCTACCTGCCCCCCACCCCGGGCACCTTACCTCATCCAACAGTGGCGTAGCGTGGGTTGTCAGCACCCGGGGCAAGACAAGTAATTTGTGACCCCCTAACCCGTGGATTTGCGCCCCCTAACCCTAACCCCCAGATGTTGCGCCCGGTGCGGCCGGCCCCCCTGCACCCCCCACGCTACGCCACTGCCCTCCAAGAGCACTAGCTGAGGGCTTGTTAAAATCACCAAGGGTCAGATAAAGGCTTGTTTTAGGACAGTATCCCAGTAGCAGAGGAACCTTTCAGTCCAATCCTACACACACCTGGGCTGACAAGGCTCTCACCATTTTAGGGTTTTCTGCAGCCACGCAAGCTCTGACAAACGTGGGGGAAAGCCCAGATTCCAATCAAACTTCTTGGCAGATATTACTAGAATAGAAGTAACTGCTGCATTTGCTCTTTTTGGAAATCTCAGGGTTTGCTAGAGCCTTTGAGAACTTGTAGCAGACGTGTCTGTTCCTGGGGTAGAAACAGGGAAGGCAACCCAAGCACTGAGGGACAGAGAGGGGGCTTGCTATGTGCAAGAATAACAACAATATTTTCTTATTTATATCCCACCCATCTGGCTGGGTTTCCCCAGCCACTCTGCAAGAAGGGAGACAGCTGATGGTGGAATGTGCAGTTTGATAGGCTTTTACAAAATAATCTACCCACAACCACCACATTTTATTCATAGGATTGCATACCTGCTAGTAGCCCCAATCTAGTGCCAGAATCTACTTGGGGGGAAAGAGAGGATGATGTGCATTGGCTCTGGGTAAGGGGAGTGTGCAACATCTAAAAAACCAAATTACAGAAGAAGCATGCCTCCTCCCAAAGAAAGTAGTTTGGGAGAAAACAAAAAAATTAAAGAAGCAAAGGGGCAAGGTTGTAGCAAAGGGGCAGTCACCCCTTTTTTGCTTTTGTTTTAAAAGCACTTCATGGAGCTCCTCCCTCCTATATGGCACCATGGAGTGGGACTTCACCTCCAACATGTAAACAAAGAAATAAAAGGGTTGCAAAATGACCCTGGCAGAGGCAGGAAGAGAGTTGTGTCACCCATTGCTACAGAGCCATTCCTACCGTGAAGCAACTGTCTCACGCAGCAAATTTTGGGCGGCAGAGTGGGAGGCAGATGGATCCGACCTATAAGTCACAATCCACCAGGAAATTTTCCTGCGCAAGCCCACTGAAATTACCGGAAGCTGTGCAAGAATGGAATTGGTTGCAAGTGATCGGCTGAAGGGCCTGCACCAAATACACATTGCCTAGTGTACTCCTTATCGCAATGGATGCGTTATCAGGAGATTTGTGCGGTGCTGGTGGGAGGAAGGTTCGAGTTTCTCCAGCAACAAAACCTTGCAGCCCGAATGTTGGGAAACTGCAATTTCCTGGCAATTGATGGGAAAACAGTTTGGATCCTCTGCAACCGCTACATTGTGCAATGCCTACCGGAAAGGTCCCGAGAGGCTAACTGTACACTTGAGATTTGCCTTAGAACCAAGACCAGAGTGCTTGGATCTGCCAAGGGGTGATTTAAGGGATCTGGGGTGCAGTGCTCCCTGCTCCCTAGGGATGTGTGGTCTCCCTGAGCCAGGCTGCATCTCCTCACCAGAGGCTGCAAGGGAGAGGACTTTGGCTGCACAAAACAGATGTCAAAAGGGAGGCGACGTACCAAGAATCTGTTCAGACTGCAATAGGCACATCTCATGTAAACAGCAAATTGGGCCCCCGACTGCCAGAGTGAGGGCTTTCAGCAAGAGGCCATTACTCACCTGCCTCAGTCTCTACAGGGGCAGGACTCTGCCCAGCTTCTCCTGCTGCCCCTTCCTTGCTCTCCTTGCCTTCGACCTGGGGCGTGGACCCCGGGGGCCCATTTTCCGCAGGAGCCTTTGCAGGCCCCTTGCCAAGACTCTCGCTGTCGGTTTCCAGGGGCACGGCAAAACGGCTGGTGTCCATCAGGGCCGAAAAGCGCCGACGTGCACCCAGCGGAGGGCTGGAATCACTCTCAGTGTAGGAGGACTCCGAGGCTGAGAGCCGCTTCCTGAGAGACAGAAAACAAGCAAGATGGCTCACCCCCCCACCCCAAACACCTGAGGCCATGTCCGAAATGCCAGCCAACTTGTGTCAGGAGGCCTTAGAGCTTTTATTATTATTATTAGTGCTGTAACTGGAGCACATAGGACTTGCTGATCAGAAGGTTGGCGGTTCGAATCCCCGGGACGGGGTGAGCTTCTGTTGCTCGGTCCCTGCTCCTGCCAACCTAGCAGTTCGAAAGCACATCAAAGTGCAAGTAGATAAATAGGTACCGCTCCAGCAGGAAGGTAAACGGCATTTCTGTGCGCTGCTCTGGTTGGTCAGAAGCTGCTTAGTCATGCTGGCCACATGACCCAGAAGCTGTACGCCGGCTCCCTCGGCCAATAAAGCGAGATGAGCGCCGCAACCCCAGAGTCGGTCACGACTGGATCTAATGGTTAGGGGTCCCTTTACCTTTACTAACTGGAGCACAATCTACTTTAGCTAAAGCCGGGATGGGGAGCCTGCGGCCCTGCAGATGCTTCAGGATTACAACTCCCATCATCCCTTTCCACTGGCCACACTGGCTGGGGCTGATGGGAGTTGGAGTCCAAGAGTCTCTGGAAGATTGCAGGTTCCCCAGTTCAGAAGTGAATCTTCAGTGGATTCAGTTGCAATAAGTGAGGAGACATTTTAATTGTTAGGGCTGCAATTTAAGAGTACAGGGGTCGTGGTGTTGGGAAATAAATGCCTAAAGCGTTACATTTTGCACTGAGAGCATTACAGTTGTGCCTTGGATCCTGAACACCTTGCGAGTCAAACGTTTTGGCTCCTGAATGCCGCAAACCTGGAAGTGAGTGTTCTGATTTGCGAACGTTCTTTGGAACCCGAACGTCCGACGCGGCTTACGCAGCTTCCAATTGGCTGCAGGAGCTTCCTTCAGCCAATCGGAAGCCATGCCTTGGTTTCCGAACATTTTGGAAGTCAAATGGACTTCCGGAACGGATTCCGTTCGACTTCCGAGGTACCACTGTACTATAATAAGGAATGAAAAAGAACTTTAAAAGATTATCTTCCCTCCAAAGAATGAGGAGAAAGCAATTGTTTGTTGAACTTTATGTCATCCTGTACTTTAGTCCGTGCCTCACTTATCTTGCACCTACACTGAGATTTCGGTAATTCAGAAATGCATTACATTTAAGCTCAGTCGGTAGAGCATGAGATTTAATCTCAGGGTTGTGAGTTTGAGCCTCATGTAGGGCAACGGATTCCAGCATTGCAGGGGGGTGAACTAGATGTCCCTCGCAGTCCCTTCTAACGCTACAATTCTGTGATTCTGGGAACAGCTGATTAATGTACTAGTTAGACAGACGGCGTCCATTTTCTAAGCATCCTGTATTCAGCTGATATTTCTAGTTTTCTCTGCTATGTCCTCAGGCCATATGGGAAAGTGCTGGACTAACAGCAGCTAGTGTCTGCCAGGGACCAGAGATTGGGACCAGAGCCCTGGAATATCCAGGAAACCCTGAAGCCCACATTTGCCTCTCAGAGCTGGAGTGAGAGCTCCTCTTTCAAGTGCCCTCAGTCTCCTCCAGGTCTGGGGGCTGAGGAACAAAAGCCACAGGGTGGAGACTCACATTTCAGGGGAGTTGGTACGCCAGCTTTTCTCTCGAAGGGTGAAGCTGCCCAGGCTCTCCCTTTTGCTGAGCTTCTCATCTTTGTGTTTGTTGCTCTGGTCCCTCTTGGTGACACCTGAAGTCTTCTGCTCATGCTGGGACAGGTGTTCCATGCTGCTGTACACCTGTATTGAGGGGGGCAGGCGTCAAAGGCCAGAAAGGTGAGAAATGGTACAGCAACGTGCTATAAGGAGCAGCTTTATGGCTTATGTAGTTATTTTTAATTTTTTAATTTATTTAACATAATTGTTACAAAATATAAGCAAAATATTGCAAATACATATATATATATTTCAAATAAGCCCATATATACGAAAAAAGGAACAAAAGAGGATAAAAGAAAACAAAGAGAAAAGAAGAAGAAAAGTTGGAAGAACTTATTGCAAGTTTATTCTACAAATATCTCAATATGAAAATAATAATACAATTTCATTGATTGACTTCCATTGCTTACACTGCACTTCCTATATACATTTTAAGCAAGATTGTATCTGTTATTCTGTATTTTTCCCATACAATCTCACACAAATATTCTAATCAATAAGTTTTCTAAATCTTTCATAAATCAATTCTAAACACAACCAATACCTTACATTTAATCCTTGTCTACATAAATAAATATGTATTCATTTTCCTTATTTATAGACTGTTTTTCACTACAGACGGCCGCAAAGTAGTTGTCCCAACCATCCACAAAACAATCCATCAATCATTCATGCAGTACTAAAACCACAGGTGAAAACGTTAAGTTCGATTAATTAGGCAATAAACTTACCCTCGAGGACACACACTCAGAAGCATGTTGTGTGGAGGATATAACAACAAAAACAAAACACAGCACCCAGAGCCTTCTAAGACATTCTTTGGTGTTTGTAAGGGAAAATTTGAAAGGTATCTCAGCCGCCAAGAATTAACACATAGCATGGCTGTGCTCTTAAACCTTCCCAAATCTTTCAGTTCTCCACAGAAAATCCCCCACTGCCCACAAGGTGATTTCAAGTACAGTGGTACCTCGGGTTACAAACACTTCGGGTTACAGACTCCGCTAACCCAGAAGTAGTACATCGGGTTAAGAACTTTACCTCAGGATGAGAACAGAAATTGTGCGGCAGTGGGAGGCCCCATTAGCTAAATTGGTACCTCAGGTTAAGAACAGTTTCAGGTTAAGAACGGACCTCCAGAACGAAATAAGTTTGTAACCAGAGGTACCACTGTATATGTTTTTCATCAGTGAGGTTTACTGCTGGTTTCAGATCCTATACCAGGGGTGCTGGGAACAGTCTTTAAAAGGTCTGAGTGTGCAGATCTGGCCCATGCGGGAGACTTCAAGCATCCCTTCTTCCTGCCAATCTTCACCTGAAAATACCCAGCCACCTACCCACACATTAGCTCAACAAACACACGACTTGGACACCATAGTTCTGCACACTTAAGTGAATAAGTTTGCATAGGGCTGTGCTGCTGCTGACAATCTCCTATTGTATTGCCTCCCTACAGAGATGTGCTATGAAGATAGCCAATACATTTATTGGCTACCCATCCCCAACATACGCCATTCAAATCCTGACTCCTCATTGCACTGTGCTCCCAAGCACATTTTGCTAATGACAGGCTGATGGTAAGGAGAAGAATGAAGAAGACAACAGAAGCATTTCATAGAGCAATTAAAAGTATTTATAGCATTTCACATACATTATCTTAGTAATCCTTACAGCAACCCTGCCAAGTAGGCCAGTAACAATATCCTTGTTTACGATATCACCATTGATATCCTTGATTAATTTATGAGCAGAGGGCGATGTATAGGCTACAAATTTATTGTAATGTATGATGGTGGTCTTTGTTTTTGTTTTGCTTTGGTTCCTGTTTGTCTTTTGTTAGTTTTGGCGATTTTAAATTTGGAGGTTTAAGTATAATATGTTGGTATGGGAAACTGTCGTGTAACGGGCCAATGGCCGTAATAAAGATCAATCCAATCCAATCCAATCCAATATCCTTGTTTATTTGCAGAAAGAAAGAGAGGCGACAGAGATGGAAGTGGCTAGGGACACTTGTGACCATGAGGCTGAGGTGAGATTTAAACTGTGGGCTTCTGAGCGCACACTCTATAACCACAGCACCAGTGTTAAACAACAACAACAATTCGAATTAAATGCAGTCAGTGAGGACTCTCACCTTGCTGAACCTGGGAGAGCAAGATGAAAACTGCCTTATTTCCACAGGTTCATCTTCGGTCGTGTCATCTTCATCATATGAGTTAATGTGGTGGTAACGATCGGAGCGAGCTGGAAAGAGGAAAACTGTCTCATGGGAGCTGCGGGAGACCTGGGCAGCAGGACTGCTGTTGAGCTGCCCACATTCCCTCTAAGCCTGGCCCCAAATGGCTAGAGAAAGAAAAACATCACAGAGGCAGCTTCATTCCTGCACCCAAGTGGAACATCTCACCCTGAACAGGAAGGAAGCTTGGAAAAACAGAAACAAAGCTCCACCAGGACAAGTAGCCTCTCCCTTTGCACCCCCATCCCGAAGATGAGAAGCATACCCATGTAATTAAAAACAAATGAGAACCCTAGAATGTCCCCATCATCTCCCAGAATTACGCTGCCATTGTCACATAAGAGCAGATGGGGAATCCTTTTCAAGCTGAGGATCAGATCTAGAATTGGCCCACCCTCCATGGACCATTTCTGACAGGTGGGTGAGGGGTCACCTACCTGTCAATCACCTACAGTTGAATGGCATGGATGATAAAGATTTCAAGCCCAGAGCAGGCAGAGGCTTATCTCTGATCTTAGCCGTGTGACCCAAACTAGGCAGGACATCAGATACACCTTAGCATTTAGCGCATTACATTTTAAGCATTTGTTTGTCAGGGTCAGGGCAGAGGAGGAATGGTGGAGACCGCCTCCCCAGCCTGACCCTTCCAGGGAGGAGGAAGAGGAAGACAGTATAGACTGACAAGAGGGGTTTGAGGGAGGTCACAGCTCAGAGGCAGATGAGGGGGAAAGTTGGGAAATAATGAAAGAGGAGGAGGCAGGACCAGAACGGCAGCTGGCTGACACCGTGTCTTTAGAAAGCATTCCAGACTCCCCATCTCCAAGAACCCGGTGAGCCTTTAAAGCAGGAGAGCTAAGAGCTCAAAGACACATAGCAGGACCTGTAGAGGAGGCGATGAGAATGACGAATGAGGAAGTGGGAGAGATGAGTGTGTGGGGGTGTGTGGATGTGGAGATTCACTCAGGACAAACCCATTATCCAAGAGGCTGGGTTCAATAGCCTCTCTCTGTAATATTGAAATAAAAAAGACTGTAAGAAACTTTTCCTTGTCTTCATACTTTCCTGGGCAGCCAGCTAGAAACCGCTGACAGCATCCTGACAGTGTAATAATAATAATAATAATAATAATAATAATAATAATAATAATAACAATTTATTATTTATACCCCACCCATCTGGCTGGGTTTCCCCAGCCACTCCGGGCGGCTTCCAACACAATATTATAATACAGTAATGCATCAAACATTAAAAGCTTCCCTAAACAGGGCTGCCTTCAGATGTGTTTGACATACATCTTAAAATAATAATAATGCAATAGCAGTTGCAGTGGTGTGACTCTCACTGGAACACAGGGCACTGCCTCCTACAGAGGCAACCACTGGTTCATAATGTTCCACACTGTCTGGCAGCAGTTCTCCCAGGGTTCCAGGCAGGGGTCTCTCCTAGTCTCAGCTGGAAGTGCCAGAGACTGAATTTAGGACCTTCTGCTTGCAGGCATTACTCTGCCACTGAGCTGTGGCCCTTTTCTCCTGGTGGGGGCCCCTGGTGGAAGCTGATATTTGCAATGGAAATCACCCACTGACGCCTCTCTGGTATGGAAGAAGGAAGGAGAAGGCCCTTATTAACATGAGCAATACAGGATTAGGTGTTTCTGGATAGTGGGAAGTGGTGCAGGCCAGCAGCCTCGCTCTTGTTTGTTAAAGGAAAACATTTGGGAAGGGGGAGAGAAAAAGAAAGCAGAATGTTAACACTTGCTGTCAAAGTAGCTGGTGTCTTCCTCAGACTCCAGGTGAGGGATGAATTCTGCTTTCTGCCTCAGAAGCCCGTTCCAGTCCAGATCTTTGAAAAATGCATGCTGTTTCACTTCGTAGGCGCCACCTGCAAAACGCAAAGACCAAAGTCTTGCTGCCCTCTGCTGGACAACACCGCCAATCAAACTGGACATGGCAAGAGGTGCTCTTTCCTAGAAACATGCGATTCTGCTGCCTGGTGGCGGCGGAGGGGCAGACAACATCCTAAGCACTTAGGGAATGTTGACACAGACCCACCAAGGCCACAGCTGGTCAACAATTTGGCGTCCCAGGTTGCAACACCCCGAAAGAGGATCTAGAGATCTGGGGGCAGGACTACCCCTCCCCTCCTTCTGGATTGGATCACACACTGAAGCCCCACCTAACTAACTGCCCTGCACCCTGACCAACTGTCCTTACCTGCCCCCAGGCGGAGAAGAGGGTTGGTCTGCAGGAGGCAGGAGATGAGATCTTGAGCATCTGCTGGGAGGGCCTCCTCCCCTTCCGGCCACAAGATGTCATCTGAAAGCAGAAAGAACAGAGAAGCTCTTGGTGGACAAGGCTGCTGATGGGGTGGATTAGGGAGGGTTAGAAGGGTCTCCTCAATGTGTAGGTTATTGTGACAGGTTTAATTGTTACTGGGAAATGGGCTCGTATGCCAAGTATCTTCCTAACATGGAAAGCAGCTCACAGAGCCTCTGAACCCAAAGCTCCACCTTAATGCTCCTCTCTGTTTCATGATACCCTCCTAAGGTTTTTCTCCCCACCAACTCAAACAGCACCCTCCATTCACCTTGGTTGAGCAGGAGCAACTGAGCCAAGCCTGGAGGAAATTCCAAGGCCAGCAAGTAACAATGTTGAGCTCATAGCTGGATCACAGCAACCCAAACACACCTGCCCTTCACTTACCAGTGATGACCTGACCAAAGAGCTCCTCAGGGGTGTCTCCAAAGAATGGCACACAGCCCACCAGGAACTCGTACAGGATGATGCCCATAGCCCACCAGTCCACTGGCTTCCCATAGCCTTGGCGAAGGATCACTTCGGGTGCAATGTATTCAGGGGTTCCACACACCTGCCAAGACACCAACCGTCCTTCAGCTAGCAGCACAGAGATTGGATGAAATCCCGGTAATGGCCGGGAAAATCCATATGTTAGCTGAGACAACTGAGAAGGGGGTGATCTGCATTCCTTTCAGAGTCCTGGGCTGGGTGGAAAGGTTTCAGACCTCTCTATCCATCCCAGAGCTGGGTATATAATTTTTGTTTTGACCACCACCACCACCACCTGTGGGGTCTTGGGGGTCAGAAAAGCTTCCGCCAGGTCCCTGGGGTGGAGGTTAGACACCCTAAGTCTACAGCTTTCCCCCTCACATACACAATGACAATTTGTCATGTCCTGCCTCGTGTCTTCCTTCTAAAATACCAGAAGGCCTTGTTTGGTAAGAAAGGCTTTCTTCTGCTGACTGACAAGTTCTGATTTAAAGTCCATGCTGGGGTTTAAAAACAAGTCAACCACATGAGAGCTTCCAGGGGTTTTTGTACTCTCTTATCTCATACCTCCCTAAATATTTACCAAGTGGTCTGGCGGCAGTGAAAACCCCCATAGCCAATGACTAACTGAGATTAATGTCCTCTTACTTCTGTCGTTTGTATGTAAACACAATCTGAGAGGAGCAGGAAGAACTCCCCTGGATCAGCCTTGATCTGCGCCACAGGGCAGTGTTATAGTCTCCCACACAATTTCAATGGCATGCTTCAAATTCTGCCCCCTCATCCACCCACAACCATAGCTGTCAACCTTCCCTTTTTTGCGGGAAATTCCCTTATTCCAGCGCTGTTTCCCGCTGCTATCCTGGATTGTTAGATATCCAGTAGACTGTCCCCAGGACAGGTGAGGCTGCTGATCCCTTATTTTCGAGGCTGCTGAAAGTTGACAGCTATGCCCACAACGCTCCCCTCTCACACACACCATCAGGGTGCCCACCTGTTTGTCCAGGAACTCCCGGGCATCCTTCTCAATGTGACCCTCGTACAAGTTGGTGGTGAGGCTCATCAGCCCCATCTTGGAGAGGCCGAAGTCTGTCAACTTGATGTGCCCCATGGAAGTGATCAGCAGGCTGAGGAGAAAGCCGGAGAAGCAACCGTCAAGAGAGCTCAGATCACAGAAACACCTTGCCCCCCTGCCCCCCCCCACTTTGGGCAAAGGAACCCAGGGAATGTCAGCAAAGCTCTTCTCCCGGCAAGATAGCCCAGGAGAGGCTCTGGCTCTCCGCTTCATACTTGTCGGGCTTTAGGTCACGGTGGACGATGCCGTAGTTGTGCAGGTACTCCAGCGCAAGGACGGTCTCGGCAAAGTACATGCGGGCCATCTCCACGGGCAGTGCTCCTATGTTCTTCAACAGTGTGGCACAGTCCCCGCCTGCTGGGAAAAGGGCCAAGTGCTTAGGGAGGCAGCTAGCAGTCCACTCTCTTCGTACAGTGCAGGACTACTACTCTATTCCTGCCCTTGATTGGAGCTTGCAGTCCTCCAGTGTCTTGCCATTAGGAATGCTAAGACGCGCAGTCTGTAGGAGGCCAGATACAAGGCTTGGCTCCCTGTGCCTTACTTTCATGCTGTATTTAATATTAAAAGACCTGGGTGATCTTTCGACTTGAGACTGGTTTAAAAACAGGAGTTTCCAATCTTGCTTGCTGAAAAAGCTAACAGGATGCTGGAAGCTCCTGCCAAGCACACAGGGACTCTGCCATCTACAATCCAAGCTTGCTTTGAATCCAGAGACACATGTGAATAAAATATTTTTTTTGAATAAAAGACAGTGTTTGGGGGGCCTGAGAAGCTTGGTTAATTTCATTGTACACAGGTTGTACATTGACAATAAAGGTATTATTATTATCATCATCATCATCATCATCATCATCATCATCATCATCTTAGGGCTTCCTAAGCCCTAACATCACTGTCCTGACTCAAAGTAATGAAACCACTGGTTGAGGAGCTTGGGTCCTAATGAATTGAGAAGGATAAGATCAGTTTGGATGGCCAGGAAAGATGCTTATCTCAACTTCTGAGCTGCGTTTTTAATTTAATAGATAAATTTAATAAATAATAATATAATAACAACAACTGGATATTATTTGTACAACAAAGGATGTGCACGCTGTTTGCTCAAGGGTATCTGATAACCACTGCTGCTCTCAGAATGGGTTGTTTCCTGCAAGCTCACACATGGGATTTAATTTTTATATGTAACCTGAAAGCTGATGTGTGATGCTGAGAGACCAGGGGGTATCTGAGTCCCTTCAGGAGTTCTGAGGCTGTGTACCTTCGACATATTCCATGACCATGCAGAGGTAGCGCTTGGTCTCAAAAGAGCAGAACATGCTGACCACAAAGGGGTTTTCTGCAAAAGTCAAAATGTCGCGCTCCACAAAGGCCTGCTGGATCTGGTTGCGCAGGATGAGGTTTTGCTTGTTGATCTTCTTCATGGCAAAGCGCTGCCGGGTCTCTTTGTGCCGCACCAGATACACAGCTCTGTGAGAGGAGGAGGCGGAGAAAGCAGAGGGGATGTGCTCAGCAAGAAGCAGCCCCAACCCACAAAGCACTTCTCCAGGAACACAGCAGAGAATGCAGGTGTATTGAGGGATCTTGATCCTCGCTCTATAAATACTAGACTCTTTCCCCTCTTTAAACAATGGGCTGGTAAACTAGCTTTTACCCAGAGCTTTTGGGAGGGTGCAGTGAGGCTTAAAGGTAAAGGTAAAGGGACGCCTGACCATTAGGCCCAGTCGTGGCCGACTCTGGGGTTATGGCGCTCATCTCACTTTACTGGCCAAGGAAGCTGATGTACAGCTTCTGGGTCATGTGGCCAGCATGACTAAACTGCTTCTGGTGAACCAGAGCAGTGCATGGAAACGCCGTTGACCTTCCCACTGGAGCGGTACCTATTTATCTACTTGAACTTTGACGTGCTTTCGAACTGCTACGTTGGCAGGAGCAGGGACCGAGCAACGGGAGCTCACCCCGTCACGAGGATTTAAACCACTGACCTTCTGATCGACAAGTCCTATGCTCTGTGGTTTAACCCACAGCGCCAACCGCGTCCCTTGTCCACTCATATGTCCACTGCATCAACATTACACATCGTTGCAAACCCTTAAGGCGGCAAAAGATCTTGGGCCATCCTTGGGTGGGAAGCTGTCTGAGGATTGCGACCTGAAGAACGCCCCGCTCCCACATCGCCCTGCCTTCTCTTTGATGCCTTCTTCAGAACCCTCCCTCCAGGTGCCTCTGCTGTCTCAGTGCGAGGCAAGTAGCAAGACGAAACAGGGCCTTCTTGGTGGTATCCCACAATTGACATCATATGTGACAGCTGGTTTTAGGCAAATATGGATGTCCCTTAAATGGGGCTCCCTGCTGTTCCTACACAAGTACGGTTCCCTGTCAGCATCAATACAGTGACAGAGAGCCTGGCTAGGATGGACGGCTGAGGGGGATGGAGGGAGGAAGCAGTTTGCATTCCAAAATGCTGGAGCAAGTGTAAATGCAAACTGCTTCCTTTGAAGAGAGAGAAATGCTCCACTTTCTCTCCAGAGGGAGCAGTTTAGATGCAAAGCATTCCCTGTACAAATAGGAAAATGCCGTTTAAAAATTTGAGTATTTTGGATTCAAAATACAGCGCCGCTCTGAATCCACATTGCTTCCTATTGAGAGAGAGGGAAATGCTCAGTTCAATGATGTAGCATCTTCTCTCTCTCCAGAGCAAGCCTGTTGGAAGGTTTCCTTGGAACTCTGACCTGTGTAAAGTCATTATGATGCCAGGTGATGGACAGGTGGGTTACCCCACACATCTGCCACACTTGGCCTGCATGTGTCTGTGTGTAATTTGGGAATCTGACCCACCCAACAGATCCAGTTCCCTACACCATCTTACTAGGACAGGAATTTACCGTTATTCTTCTCCTTTCTGTGTGGTTGAAAAACCCTTATACAGTCATACCTCAGGTTAAATATGCTTCAGGTTGAGCGTTTTCCGATTACGCTCCATGGCGACCCGGAAGTAACGGAACGCGTTACTTTTGGGTTTCGCTGCTCGTGCATGCGCAGATGCTCAAAATGACATCACGCGCATGCGCAGAAGCAGTGAATCACAACCCGCGCACGTGCAGTCGCGGAATGCGTTCTACTCAAGATGCAAACGGGGCTGCGGAACAGATCCTGTTCGCATCCAGAGGTACCATTGTAATTCTTCTTCTTTTTCCCCAAGGGATATCTCCTGAACTTCCAAGCCTGGTTCAGATGCTTCCCTATATCAAAGATCCTGCCCCCCTCCACCATGATGCTCATAAAGAAACATGGGACATGGGTTCCCCAGCATGGATGATTGTAGCATAACGGTGCGATACTTCCAACTCAAACCAGCTGAAATAGCCTACTCCTCTACTTTCAGAACAGCACCTTTGGGCCAGGTAAGCATTTGAACCAGGCCTGATTTGGTGCTGAAGGAGCAAACCAGAAACAAGAGAGACCCTTCCATGCAGGCAGATCCAAGGAGCTTGGGATCTGAGTCAGCTCACTCACCCATATGCCCCGTTGCTTATGAGTTTAATTGTTCCAAAGTCTCCTTCTCCCGGTGGCTTCTTTGGCTTTGGAGTAGTTCCACGACTCTGTAACGGTAAGTAAATTGGGTGTGAGGGCATAAGAAGCTCCTAAGAAATCCAGCCACGCTAACTGAAGACAACCCTATTGAGGACCCCTTCTTTACCAAGGTTAGGAGCAGTGCCGTATGGCAAATTATTATTTTTGGTATGGGAACAGTTAGGGCTAGAGGCGCCAACTTGCAAGGGTAGCTGGGGGAGAGGCTGCCGCCGTTGCGAGTGTGACATCGCTATGTTGTGACGTTGCGTGCTGAGCATTGCGCCTCCTTCCGAAAGCTGGGTGGACTTTGGGAAGGTGGCAGAAGGGCACTTGGACCCAGTTGGAGCATCACACCTCCCTCTCTAAGCCAGGGAGAAGCTTCCCGAGTTTTGGGAAGGAGGCACCAGGCTTTAATACATTTAATACTCTAATTTACCCGGAACATTTAGGGAACTAGCCTAGTCCACTGACCTCACG
Organism: Podarcis gaigeae; assembly: GCF_964106915.1. Classification (NCBI taxonomy): domain Eukaryota; kingdom Metazoa; phylum Chordata; class Lepidosauria; order Squamata; family Lacertidae; genus Podarcis; species Podarcis gaigeae. Next base: position 35,072,033 of record NC_139694.1, read on the forward strand.
CCACTGGTTAGGAGTGCAGTTGTGTATGGAATATGACAGATTGTGAATGCAGCTAACACTGGTACCAGAAAATTGGTAAGAGAGCCACTCTGAAACTGAACAGGCATAGCCCATTTAGTTTCATTTATAGATGCAGAAGATAGAAAAAAACCAGAGCCAAAAGCACAAACGTAAGACGGGGCAATCCCCGGCTATGCAACGGCACTATGGATTTAATGATGAACCTTGCAGGCAGATCCACCCACTGACTCAGTTGCCTAATAATAAGGAGTTATTCTGGTGGAGTCTCTTCAAGAAGCCACACGCCTCAAGCCTGG